>NW_009632948.1:33984-42013 GCF_000690535.1 Cariama cristata | reverse complement strand
GAGGGTGGTCGAACACTTCCACAGGCTCCTTAGAGAGGCGGTCAATGCCCCATGCCTCTCAGTGCCTTAGAAAGAGGCATTTGGACTATGTCCTTAACAACAGACTTTAAGTTTTGGTGCGCCCTGGAGTGGTCAGGCAGTTGCACTAGACAATCATTGTAGGTCCCTTCCAACTGCCACTCTCTTCCCTTCCCTTCCCTTCCCTTCCCTTCCCTTCCCTTCCCTTCCCTTCCCTTCCCTTCCCTTCCCTTCCCTTCCCTTCCCTTCCCTTCCCTTCCCTTCCCTTCCCTTCCCTTCCCTTCCCTTCCCTTCCCTTCCCTTCCCTTCCCTTCCCTTCCCTTCCCTTCCCTTCCCTTCCCTTCCCTTCCCTTCCCTTCCCTTCCCTTCCCTTCCCTTCCCTTCCCTTCCCTTCCCTTCCCTTCCCGCTTTGCCTCTCCTCTCCTCTCCTCTCCTCTCCTCTGTTTGATTTCAGACAGGATAAAACCTGACAATAGTGTACAGGAAATTGTGGAAGCATTCTGAGTCAGGAATTGAATCTTGAACCCTCATTGAAATTAAAAAAAAACCCCAAACAATCCCAAACACCTACTTTCAGTGATTTCGGTGAATATGTATGTGAGAAGTTGTACACACACACACACACGTATATATGGATACATGGCCCCATATATGTTCTAAATGTGCGTACATATATAAACACAACTCCCACATGCACAAGTATATATATGTTTTTGAAAATGAGATTTATTCAAGCTTTGAAATTTTTGACTACAACTGGAAAGAAAATAGCTTAGATTGTAAATAAATTTCTGATTTAATATTTCAGAAAACCTTGCAAGTAGTTAAAGGTCTAGTCTAACCAACTGTTCAACCTGACATTGTATTACACTTCATATAAAAAAATCAAAGCTGTCATATTCACTTTAGAAAAGCCTAGCAAGAGTAACATTGATATTTACAGCTTCATAAGGTGAAGCATTATCTAACTCTTCATGATGCCAAACTTGTGAGGCTAGCTTTGCTGACTAATAAAATTGTAGTTGGCACATTTGATAATGAAATGTTGAACTCTCAAAAATGATTGAGAGCAAGACTGGAGAAACTGGTTGGGAAGGGGCATTTTCATTCTTTTCCCTTGTCTCCATCACTCCAAAGACTGAAAAATATTTCACTGGCAAATTTGATGCAGAAATACCTGACATTTTTCTGCTCTGGACATGATGTAAAGTCACCAGAAGCTCCCTCTGTAAATACTTATTGAGTCTAATCAGGCAGCCCAAAGTTAAACAGCAGTACTCTGAAATAGCTGTCTAGAGCAAATGTCAGACTGATTCACAATTGGGCTCTGTCTGCTGCTGTTGCAGTTGTTTCTGCTCTGAAGCTCAAGCTTTTTGTCCTGCATGTTAAAAATATGTAGTGGAAAAGAGAGTCTCCAACCTAAAGAACTTGCAGTACAAATTGAGTTTCTGTCAGTAACAAGTATTAGCTGTAAGCCAAATGTAACCAACAAATTAAGCTGGCTTTATTACACTGTTGCATCACTGAAATAGCTCAGTGCAGCCCACTGCAAGTGCCACTTTTTTAATACCCTAACTGGCTTTGAAATCTATGTTGGGAGGGTACAGAGCCCTCTTTCTTACTATGCTGCAGGACATCTGAACTTTTTTGCATAAAACTAAAAACAACAGGATGGCCAAGGTCTAATTTTTTCATCCTCAGGATTTTACAGTAGTCTGATACTTTCGGGAACAGTGGGCTCAAATTCTTGTGCCTGAATAGAAAGTGTTGTGATTTACATTACAAATTGATGTTTCTAGTGCTACACTTTGTGTAAAATGAAAAAGCCACTTCACCCTGAAGTATGATGACAAAAGTCACCTGTTGTGACTTATGTTAATGCAACTGTGTGTTTGGTTAGCTTTAAGTATATCTGCTGTCCTGGGAGATGTTGATAGGAAGGGTCTGTTTCGTTGGTCTCAGAGGATCTACTCCTCACCAACAAAACGACAGATCTTCCAATAACGTACCTGAGCAGATCTTCTAGTGTCTGTGGTAACCGTCTCCTAAAATCAAATACTCATGAGATTTGGCAAGATTTTTTAGGTTTATGTTTCTGGATGCGAGAGAACTATAATTGCTGTGAGGTCCTTTGTGGATCTGACATTTAATCTCCTAGAGGAATATTTTTGAAACAACTGTCATCAGGAGTCTGTGACTGTCACCAATGGAGTCAACTGGCTTGTCTTTTTCTGTGTGTTTTTTTTTTTTTTCTTTTTTTTTTTTCTTTTTCTGAATTTGTTGGCCTCCTATGAGGAGCTGTATCCCAAGTTTGGATATGTTACACTTTAGCTGAAATGTTAGTTTGGATGAAGATTTTGATGTGTTGTTCTGTATAGATCTCGTTTGTTCAAACAAGATGAACGATTACAGTTCTTTCAAGTTCTTTTACCTAATAGCTCCCATGTTACCTGTCCTAGGTATGATCCTTCCTGCCCAGTTTCAAACTGTCTGCAACCTTGCCGGGCTGCAGGCAGTCACCATTGTATTGTCTGCTTCAGAAACCATTTAAATCCCCAGATCTGTAAGATTTTAAATACAGGAGCTGCTTTTAAATCTGGAAGAAATTATTTTAAAACTTCTGACATCAACGAGTGATTGCTTTTGGCAGGAAGGGGTAAAAATAACACAAGAATCTTCTAATCCAAAATCTTGGAAATGGGGATGTCACAACTGGTTTCAGTAAGCACGGTGTTCTTGGTAATGTCTTTTGCTGCTCAGTCAAGTTATTTAATTATATCTGTTCTTTCTGGTGAGAGGTCATCTGAAGGGATCTTATTTTCTGAGAGGACTACTATGATATAAATGTGCCTTAAGAAGAGATGGTCTTGTTGAGGAAAATTTGTCACAAGTTTTTGAATGATGTGTTTGTTGTAAAGCTATGAATGGTAGGATTGATGTCTCTGACTTTGAAATTAATTGAACAATTTTAAAGGGAAATTCAACCTAGACCCACACCCTGAGAAAAGTTGTGTGGGAATTATTAGCAACCCTACCAGTGTGGGTGGGTTTTTTTGGTTTGGGTTGGGTTTTGTTTTGTTTTGTTTTGTTTTTGTGGTTTTGTTTGTTTGTTTATTTTTATTTTTGTTTTTGAAATCTGTCTTTCACAACTCGTGGCTAAGGTGTAGTGTTAGGATAGTAGAAGGAGAACCATTATTTGAGAGAATTTTAAAAAGGATACTTGTGTTCTTACATTCTTACGATTTTTTTTGTTCAGTTCAAAAAAGAAGTTTCTACAAGTGTAGAAACTTTCTATAAGTGTGTCTTATTTTTCCTGTGTAGAATACAAAAAAGTGGGGAAAAAAAGCATATCACATAATTTTAAATAAAGACCTACAGCTATGTATGGGTTTGGTAAGTTTTTTGGCTGTTGAGTAAAAATGTGGTTTTTTTTGTTTTTTTGTTTTTTTTTTTTTTTTTTCTGATTTAATATTCCTAAAACTCCTTCTAAAATATGCTTTAAAGCATCTCTGTTCAAAAGATATTTAAGAAGATTTGGTTTTGATCTCTTATTTTTGGATAAATTTTTCCTTTATGTCTGTGATTTCCACTTCACAGTGATTTTTCTTCTGTTTCTGTGATACCTCAGCCAATTATCTCTGCTTCTGCCTCTAATTATCCTGAAGGCTCAACTCCTTTGCAAATTAATATTCTGTCTGCAATCACTGGTGCTACAAGGTATGGCACTTCATACATAAATGCTATTTTTTAAATTGTGAATCTAGTCTGCACTATACTCTACTTCTGTAAGTTGTCATTGCTTATTAATTGCTTTATTCCCCATATTGATTTATCAGTTCATATATACCTTCATATGGATGTCAATACATGAAACCTATGCCAGTAATAGATTGCTTAATGTCCATGTTCACAGAATGTATTGCTTGGAAATGGTCAGTATTCACACCTAAGGTTTGTCTGCTTATTAAGTTTTCTTCCCTACATCAATGTAAGATGCCTCCCAGTTTACTGTAAATTCTTTAGAAGTTTTTTTTTTACTTGATTATATAGATTGGCTGAACTCTAAGAACTGGATACTGGTTTAATACAGATAACTTTTTCCTGAGAATTTAAATTTATTCTGGGAATTTAGAAAGGATCCAATTTATAACTTGCTCTGGGAAAGCCTTATTTATACTCCAGATATAATTTGTAAAACCATGCAACCAGTTAAATTCATGTTGTCCCTTTCTCTGCCTTTCCACAAGTTGCTCATTAATACAACTCTGCTGATTATTTTTGTAGACACAAAAAAGAAAATCTGTGAATTCCTTTCAAGTTTGTTTGTTTGTTTGTTTGTTTTTTCTTTTTTTTTTTTCTCCCTAACATAGAAACTCTACTGTGTAGAATGATGTCTGAAAGTTACTGTTAGCTTCTAGCATCACCAGAAATTATCCCTCCTAGTCCTAGCTGAGTAGGACTTGCTCTAGAGTGGCTTTTATCTGATGACCAGTGTTAGAAGTGTTTTTGCTGAAAAACTAGGATCTGGCTTTTTCTAGTACTAGGAAAGTTTGTTTCTGGCCTTTGTTGTGATGTACTGGACCACTGTCTTTCCTTTACGACAAAAAATCTTGTTTTAGCAATTCTAATATATCAGTATTTACCTGATCACTTTTCAGTTCATAGATTTGAAATACTACTAGATTACATAGATTTGAAAAAAGCTTTGCATAGCTGGAGTGTATGAGCATTAGCACTACTGGCATTTACTAACTAAACTTTTCCAGAACACAGCCTAAGTAAACAAAACATATGATCGGTCATCTGTAATTTCATAATTCTATTGACATCTGTGTGAGATGCATATATCTCTCTTTTGCCTTTATCACACACAAATAATCTAATAATCCTGAACTTTTCCTCACTGATATCTTAATTTTGCTCAGTCATTAAGTTTGATTTACTATCTACATAATTTATTTACTTTTAGTCTATTAAAGCTGGTGAGTCATGTGCTGTAATGCAGTCAGAGGGTTAAGCAGAAGAAGCAATATTAATACAAATTTTTTGTTATTGTAAATTGGCTACTTCAGATGTACTCTGACACAGGCAATATGTCTTGTTGAAGTGAAGATTGCTGACTAGCAGGTCTGAGCCTCACATCACTAAATTCTCAAGCTTGAAATAATCATTATTCCCTGCAGCAATGTCCCCAAGTAATACTTAAACAAATGCTCTTTTGAACTATAAAATCTCAGCTGAATCTGGAAAGAGTATATGTTGGTATAAGAGACGTGAGTTTTGAAATGATATAGAAGCAGGTTTAGAGAACGCAGTATCTTTGGTTTTACTTTTCACATTGCGTAGGAAAACTTCAGTTCATCAGTCAACACCTCTAGCCCTCCAGCTGGCAACTCAGCCCCACCCAGCCGCTCGCTCACTCTCCCCCAGTGGGATGAGGGAGAGAATTGGAAGAGTAAAAGTGAGAAAACTCCTGCGTTGGGGTAAAGACATTTTAATAGGTAAAGCAAAAGCCATGCTTCCAAGCAAAGCAAAACAAGGCATTAATTCATCACTTCCTATCAGCAGGCAGGTGTTCAGCCATCTCCAGGAAAGCAGGGCTCCATCACATGTGATGGTTACTTGGGAAAACAAAACGCCATAACTCAGAATATCCCTCCTTCCTTCTTCTTCCCCAGCTTTTTATTGCTCAGTATGATGTCATATGGTATGTAATATCCCTTGGGTCAGTTGGGGTCAGCTGTGCCAGTTGTGTCCCCTCTCACCTTCTTGTGCACCCACAGCCTGCTCACTGGTGAGGTGGTGTGAGAAGCAGAAAAGGCCTTGATGCTGTGTAAGCACTGCTCAGCAGTAATGAAAACATCTGTGTATTAACAACACTGTTTCCAGCACAAATCCAAAACACAGTCCTATACAAGCTACTATGGAAAAAATTAACTCTATCTCAGTCAAAACCAGCACAGAGGCAAAAACCCTCCACTGTCAATCTCCAGTCCTTTAGTGTCTTCTCATTCAAAGCATGTGAGCAAGTTATGTTGTATTTGCTGTTGATTTGTAAATCACTTAATTAACATGCTTATGGTAAAGAGGGTGAGGAAGTTGCATAGTGTCTTTTTAATACTTCAGTGAACGAAAAGGTTTTTTTGCTTCCTGCAGAGATTTAAAAACTTTATTGCCAATATGAAATTGTGATTCTTTTTTGTTTGTTTCAGGAAGTCCTGCATTGACTGTCAGTCAGTGGTTTCTGGATTTTATAATTCTTGAGCCAGGAAACACTTCAAATGGCACAGCTGCCTTTTTGCTTCAATTATGAATTCTTAAGGTTTCCCACTGAGAATTTTCCTGAACAACTGTGTCCATAACTCATATTATAGATTAACAGGCTAAACTAATCCAATTTTTTGTGCCCCTAGTGATTTCTATTTTTCTCCTGGCTGGTTTGACTTCTGAGGCATTTTTAAGCTGCACTGATATTTCTCAAAGCTTTTGAAGTCTGACTCCTCCCTCTCCTCCTCCCTTGCTTCCCACTCACACCACCCAGCCTCTGCCCTCAAAATCAAGCCCAAGTAACACCAATGCTGCTGTGGAAAACCACCTCCAGGTGACAAATGTCCTCCTCCTTGCTTAGTGAAATCATGTGCAGTGAGGGGTTGGTGAGAGCAGGACTGCTCAGAGGGATTGAACTTGGGGACCCTGGGTGGGCAGCCAGCCATCCACCCACCCACCGAGCCTGCTGCCCACCTCTCCAGTCACAGAAAGAGAAGTTAATAACCATACCATGGTGGAGGAGCAAGAAAGTCCTGTGGAGGAGCATGGCAGCTGGAGTATTTTAAGCCCTGCTTTATGCTCTGCCTCCAGCCCAGACAAAAATGCCTCATGGTGTTTCAAAATGCTGTCACGTTTCCCTGGTGTATGCCTGAGGTTCAAGGAGAGTGAGACACTAAGGGAAGCTGAGCATGTGAGAGGCATTGTTTGAGAAAATGCAACTTGGAAAACAAGACAATGCCATTTAGATTTTTTTTCTTTTGTACCACAGTATGAAGGAGAAAAAAATATTTCCCTCTAATTCCTCAATTGCTTCCTCTATCAGAGCTTGCATAGTAGGAACCTTTAGAGCAACAGGTTTGATTTGACCACCAAATGTCACAGCTCATTAAACTGAAGGCACAGTGGCATCTCTTGCAGAAAATGTTATGACACACACAAGGTAACAACTTGATCCTTCTTGTGTGTGTTCTCAAGACACTAGAAATGAAGGTTGGGCTTTTTCAAGAGTGTTTGATGTTGGCCAAGCTCTGCTGCTGTTGAAGTTAGCAGGAGATGTAACACTGTCTTCAATGAGAGCAGTGTGAGGCAAGTGATATTTTTCTGGTGAAACATTGGTTTCTTTTTCTTTTTATTTGAAGGAAAGAAAGGAAATATATGTATTTAAATATAAATAAATTTTGAGAGTAATGTGGATACTGCATTTGTAGCATAGTAAGGCATCGACAAGAGTGGCACTGTTCTAGGTTGCATAGGCTGGGGATATTTAAACCACCTCTGAATGTCCTGGTTGATTCCTACAGAACAGTACAGCACTTTATAAAGGCATTTGATGAGGTGTCAGAAGATACTGTGCACGATCCCAGGAAATTGTTATTTCTTTCCTGTGCACCAGAATTAATCAATTGGTTGGAATATGATGCTGCACTGTGGTTTGTGAGGAAGGATCCTCAAAACTTGTGTACATGCCTGTCTGACCCTGTAGGGGAAACCTGCAGAACTGAAAAGCAACTTTTCCAGCAGGGAAGGGAGCAGGCATGGCTTCCTGAGGCTTTGCCTTGTAGTGTTGCACTTCAGTGTGAGTCTTCAAATAAGAAACATGAGTGCATACACAGATTTCTAAATACAAATGGTTAGAAACAGTATTTTGAAAGCCATGGGAAAAGTTCTCAGCCATTATCAAGAAAAATGAATATTTTAATAAAATATTTAATAAAATCATGGTCTCTCCTGAATTGTTTATGTT
>NW_009632948.1:18400-33957 GCF_000690535.1 Cariama cristata | reverse complement strand
CCCTCTTGAATAATATTCTCCCTCCAACATTTTGATGTTGCAGCACCCCAACTGGTAAAGATACTTAATGTTTGGAGAAGAACGCAAATGTACCTTGGAGACAATTAAATCTTTTGGCTAGCAAGTGCTGCTGAAGTGTTCTAATACAGGTAACCTACTTGGGAGGTTACTCGCTGATCAAGGGAACGAGCAACTCCTGAGCAGTCTGGATGTATGAGTTGCCACCATAACTTACAGCTTAACACAAAAAAAGTCAGTTGGTATGCTTAGAGTAGTATTTTGTCCTATTTCCATGTCAGAGTAGTAACCCGTTTTCCATGTTTGCTGGGAACAAGAAGTTATTATGGTTACAAACTTGAAAGGAATACTGAGACAAGTTCAGATTTTTGTTGGCACTATCACTTTAATTAGGATAGTACAAAACTCAGTAAAACAAATTTCTAGAGGCAGAACTGGACTGAAAAATGTTTTCTGAAGTCCTTAATATCATGTGAAAAGGGCTAGAAAGTGCATTTTGACATTCAGATTCTGAGCCCATCCTGCTCTTGAACATTTTTGTGGTTTTCTGTGTTAGTTTGCTGTAAGGTTGCTCACTTCCACTGTTGGCAGTCTGTTACACTATCCAGGAGAAATGCAGTTAGAGGCCCCTGTCTAGTTGAAACCTCAATTTTTTAAAAACATAATTTCACTAAAGTTCTTGGCATTAATTTTGTCTTCAAAGCCGGACATCTGTTTAAACAATGAATGGATTCAGGGCCAAAATGGCGCGATGCAAGAACAGGATACTCCTCATATATTTTGTTCTTCAATAAAAAGGCTTGTTTAAATAATACGCTTAATTAATATCTATTTTCTAAAAAACACATGTATTGGTAGGATGTTTTCATATATTATTAAAGTATTATCAAGAGCTGTGTTACCCAAGCAAAGAAATCTACCTGTGAAGTCTGCTTGCCAGTGTCATGACCTAACGTCTATGTTTCAAGTTTTAATCTAAAGTGATTGTGTAAAGAAAGGCTCAAAATTTGTTCAAAGCAGCAATGGTCAGTATCTATTAATTTTAAAATATCTGATGGAGAAAAAAAAAATCTTGAGTGTGACTTTATGAACTATCTGAAAGGTTATTTCCTTCCTGACAAAATCCAAGTTCACTGAAAATACTGAAAATGCTCAAGAGATAAAATTGACTATTGAAATAATTGTTACATTTCTAGATCTGTATTTATTTTGGAATTTAAGAAAATAATGTAAAATGTAAATTTTAAGAAAAAAATGTAAAACTGTGAATTTAGAAATATAAATCTGCATACATGCTGTGGATGAATGAAATATTTTTTTGTGTTCCTTTGATGTTTAAAGCTGTGTGAACCTGTAAAATATTGCAAACTGTGCTAGTTTGTCAGACCAGATGCTTCTTCAGCCATGTTTTAAAATTTGTATGTGAGGATAAATCACACTGTAAAATAACAAAAGGAAGGTTATTAACCAGTCCAAAGGAAGATCTCATCTTCTTTGTGAGAAGAGGAATGAAGGACCATTAAGAGAAAGGGCCCTCGGTGGTGAGCAATTGGCACTAGCTGTACCACAGAAACACAGAATCACAGAATGGTCAGGGTTGGAAGGGCACTCTGGAGATCATCTAGTCCAACCTCCCTGCCAAAGTAGGGTCACCTGCAGCAAGTTGCACAGGAATGCGTCTAGGTGGGTTTTGAATATCTCCAGAGAAGGAGACTCCACAACGTCTCTGGGCAGCCTGTTCCAGTGCTATGCCACCCTCAAAGTATAGAAGTTTTTCTTCATATTGAGATGAAATTTCCCATGTTTCAGTTTGTGCCTGTTGCCCCTTAACCTGTTGCGTTTTGTCCTTTTCCCCCCTCCCCCTGCCACTGGACACCACTGAAAAGAGTCTGGCCCCATCCTCTTGACACACACCCTTAAAAGTATTTATAAGTATTGATCACATCTCCTGTCAGTCTTCTCTTCTCCAGCCTGAAGGGACCCAGTTCCCTTAGCCTTTCCTCATAAGGGAGATGCTCCAGTCCCCTCATCATTTTTGCTGCCCTTCTCTGGACTCTGTCTGCAGTAATTCCTTGTATTTTTTGAGCTGGAAAGACCAGAACTGGACACAGTACTCCAGATGTGGCCTCACCAGGTCAGAGTAGAGGAGGAGGAGAACCTCCCTCCACCTGCTGGACACACTCTTCCTAACGCACCCCAAGATACCATTGGCCTTCTTGGCCAAGAGGGCATATGGCTGGCTTATGGTCAACTACTTGTCCACCAGGACTCCCAGGTCCTTCTCTGCTCAGCTGCATTCCAGCAGGTCATCCCCCAGCCTGTACTGGTGCATGGGGTTGTTCCTCCCTAGGTGCAGGACCCTACATTGGCCCTTGTTGAACTTCATTATATTCCTCTCCACCGAACTCTCTGCCCTGTCCAGGTCTCACTGAATGGCAGTGCAGCCTTCTGACATGTCATCTACTCCTCCCAGTTTTGTATCATCAGTGAACTTGCTGAGGGTACACTCTGTCCCCTCATCCAGATCATTGATGAATAGGTTAAACAGGAACTGACCCCTGGGCAACACCACTGGGTACAGGCCTCCAACCAGACTCTGCACCACTGATCACAATTCTCTGAACTCTGTCATTCAGCCAGTTCTCAATCCACCTCACTGTCCACTCATCCAACCCACACTTCCTGAGCTTACCTATGAGGTTGTTGTAGGAGACAGCCTCAGAAACCTTTTTGAAGTCAAGGTAGACAACAACCACTGCTCTCCCCTCACCTACCCAGCCAGCCATGCCATTGTAGAAGGCTATCAGATTGATCAAGCATGACTTCCCCTTGGTGAATCCATGTTGACTACTCCTGATAGCCTTCTTTTCTTCCAGCTGCAGAACAAGCCATTAAACGGATCTTTGCAAGTGTAATGTGCACTTATGATCTGAGCTGTTGAGGAGGGGAGGATTTTGCTGTCAAATACAGCAAAGGTGGGTTTTGTGACAGCACTTAAGTTTGTTTTTTTTTTTAAATTATATTGTGGAAAGCTGCCTTGTTTACCCATTCTCCTTAATTGAGAAGCCTTGGGATGAAGAAAATGTATGAAAAGACAGTTCTTGAGAGGAGATTGTTTCAGTGTATGCTCTTGAGTGTGTGTGTCTGTATAGTTTTTAGGAAAAGAGAGTCATAAATTGGGGTTCCTTCTTCTGAGATAAGGAAGATGCTGTGAATGCTCAAGGCTGTTGCACTCCTGAACTGAAATGCTAACAGGATTTCTGTGAAAGGTGCCCCAGTAGACCATGACAGATGGAGCTGGGAGAACAGAAAGGTTGAAATGATGTAGCTGGGCAACCAGACAAAAGAAGTAACCTTGGCTTGCCTACTCACAGTCAGGCATGTTTGCTAGACTGGGAGATATGTTCTGGGATGAGAATTTTGCCCTCTGTGGACAAATTGGTTTGTTCAAATCAATATATTATGTCCATTCTCTTCCTCTTAACAATAAAATCCTTTTCTTTTTCTTTTATGTTGGAGCCTCCTTAACTCTGTCATTGAGTGGGGAAGTGCTGCCTGCCATATTACACTGTCTGCGGTGTACTTTTCACACTAGGAAACATCCCGTTTTCTGTGGTGATGGCTTTACCCACTGTTACTTACATAATTTAAGAAGGATCCCTCAAAGCTGACTCTAATCCTTGTTGCTGCCAGCCAGCGCTTGGCAGAAGGCCTACATTTACAGCACTGGTTATTTGTGGTGTTCAAACGAATATCTAATGTCTTTTCATTCATTTCATTAGTGTTTAAATTCTTGTCCTTTGCAACCTGCTGTGTCAATAACATTCAACAGCTAATTACAGGTCATGTTTTAAAAGTTTTTCTTTTAAATGGCTTTGTGAGCTATTGATTTCAATATAAGAGTATAAGGTGCTTTATCACAGTGTCACTCCATGTAGACTCACATTGTGTTTAGCTTTGATTTTTTTGGATTGCAGCTGGAATGCTGAAGAAAATTTTTCATTATGCTGTCCACAGAGACAGCAAGGTGCTTCTTATGAGTTGATAAGGTATATGAATAGTTTGTATTTTTCTCCTCTAGCATTCATAATTTATGCATGTCAATAGTGAATTTCCATTGCCATCCTTTTGCCCATTCACCTAACTTGGGTAAGGCTGTCTCTGAAGTTCCTCATGGCATCTTTTTGTGATGAATCAAAATTGCTTTTTCTTACCTGCAGTTTCAAAGAAATCTCATGTCTATCTGTTTCCAGACCCTTGAAAAGCACAGGATTTCATATGAGCCGTGAAGGCAATGCACTGTTAACCTTCTACCATTTAAAAAATTGACATTTTATTCCTCTGCTTTTGTCTTGTTTGATCCATGATAAAAAAATATTGCATGTCACAACCAAGAAGCTGTATGTTTTTCATACATCTCGTGTGGAACTTGGACCAGAGATCTTTCTGCAATCTGAGTAATCTGCTGACTTGTGCTTGTGTATGCTAACATTTGTTGATAATTACAAAAGATCTAAGAGAAAGTTTGAAAGAGGTTTCTTTAACATTTTTGTTTATTTCAGTCCCTTCAGTGAGGATATGTGTCTTTGCTAATAACATGGCACCTCCATGAGCTTTGTGATACAGCTGGTATCACGTGTGAAAGACATTTTGGTCTCATTTCTGACAGATTAAGAAAAGTACTGTTTAAGTTACTTCTCTCCAGATGAATGATCACTCAGAGAGTAATGGTGATCTCCCAGTTTCTCTTACATCATCTTGCTGACACAGTTGAACTGCTGGGGAAGCCACTTGGGAAAGTTACTTTGATTTAGTACTGTCAGGAAGCTTATATCGGTCATCTGTCAAATGTAACTTAAGAAAGGGAGAGAGAAGCTAAATTAAGGAGGTTTTTTTTTTTAAAAAAAAATTTGTAGCGGAAAAATCATCATTAACTTAATGCTTTACGATACACAAAACTAAAAGCAATACATTTAAATGGTCAAAGTGTGTCTGTATGAGAAGAAACAATCAAGTTGATAACGTGGTACGAACTGGAGATAAATTGCAGAAAAACACTATTCAGTGGATAAATGAGATCTTTCAGTTATTAGTCCAGAATAAGAAATTTATCCACAGTGAAAGCAAAGAGGGGAAGAAGGGTTAAGATGAAGTTTAAAAATACAGTGATAATGAGAGACTGTTATTTTCTGAGACAGCAGTGATTCTTATCACAACAGGTCTGGGATTATACATAGGCAGAAATCCAAGAACATAGCTGGGAGCCATGAGAAGGTACTTGAAAATTGCATCCTGAACTGAGGAGGAGAAGTCTGCCTTTCTGCATGCAGAAATATGTTGACATGCATGTGGGAATGTAAGACAGCCATTTTCCAGGCAGCTGGGTTTAGAAACTGCAAGATTTTGTAACTGAAAAAAAGTGGAAATTACTTTTTCAGACAAGGAAGCAGTGATTGTGCTTATACCTAATGAAGCAAATGAGGTAGTAAGCAGGGTTACACACATTTTTTTTTGGTGGCTATGGGAGTATAACAAAAGTTTAGACTGAAAGTTAATGGGAAGGCTATGTATACCTCCATGCTGGGAATTTGGAGGAGAATTGCCACTCTTGCCTGAAGGAAAAATGCTTTAGGGGATTCATCTGAGAGATAGACACAGACTAAAGGCTTAATTCTTTTGGTGTCAGCATTTTTCCTTTTTAAAACTGCTTCAAATATACCTGTTGTATACAACAATCCTTTGTATGTTCTGGTACATAGCAATGCCAAGTAGAGTTGTATTGGTTTGTGCCAATTGGGAATGAATGTGGGAATATGATGTACTTTGAGACGGATGTAAGAGAACATGTGTCTCTTTACAGACTTAATGAGAGATCATCTATTCAATTTGCAAGGCTCCAGTTACCCTTACTACTCTCTCTTCTCCTAATGGCTGAGCCTTTTCCAGTTTGGCCTGATCAATTAATCAAGTTAAAACGTTCTGGTGTAAGTGGTGGGTAGCTGGTCTGCCGGATAGCCACTCAGAAACTACGAAGTATTAGAATGATTTCAGTATTGTTTGATTTTGCACAAAACCTACTCATAAAGATTTGAAGGAGGGTTAATCCAAGGTAAACAGAGAGCAGTATATCTCCATTACGTTCTGGGAGGATGGTTTTAATAATCAAAGATATCTAAATGGCAAATAAAGCAGATTTTTGTTTACCTTAGGTAAAAGGTGACATTTTTTCTTAACTTGCTTCAGTGAGGTAAAAAACCCCAACAAACTAAAAATAGATGCCAAAAGCAATAGTTGCTGAAATACTTTGGTATCCTGTCTTTTGGCATGCACCTGCACAAGTTCCGATGCAGCTTAATCCCCTTAATCCATTAATTTCTTCTCTTTGGGTTATTTGCAGTTCACAAACACATGCTCTTTGTTGTTTAAAAATAAAGTTGGGCAGAAAAGTAGACCAGCATGAACTGATGTCAGCATTTAAACCCTTTTCCCAGAGGTAGAGGTCACTTGGAGCTCCTGAAGAGTTCTTTGAATAGCATGTCACTGAGCAATTAAAAACAGATACTTTGCATCAAAGCTTTATATCACTCCTAAAAAGCTGGCTTGCTTGTTTGCCACAGGTGTGGTTTTAAGCCAGTTTAAAGATACTTTGAATGAAAAAAACCCCACAGTAATAAAAAACCCCTTAAACCAGTAATATCCCCCACCCCAGTCCAGTATTTGATAGATATTTGGGGTCAGAATTGATGAAGGAGATAGCTGCAGTAAATTTGAGAAGGATACTGTCTCCGTTTTCTTCAGAGTTGTTTGTATATCTTCTAATTAGAACAAAGATGGGAATCCAAACCCCTGTGTCTCAGAAGACTGTCCCAAATACTGGATCATGCAATATTTTTGAGGGGTATCTCTTACTGTCCTTCTCAAATGTTTTCTTACATAAAATATTAATTGCAATGGAGAGAAAAGTGTTTGTCTGCTTGTACCCATTCCCTGTTTCACTGGCAGGGAGGATGTTCAGGTTGCAGTTTTTCCACTAATGTGTAGATATTCATGCAAGCTCCGACACCGATGCCATGTGCTGTAGCTGGTTATTTGGGACATCCTTCCACCTTACAGCCACTTAAAACCAAATCTTCTGATCAGCAGGCAAAGGATGACAAGTACTCACTTTAGAAAATATCTTATTATAACTAGACTAAATGGTTGCAAGAGTTTTTGCCATAAGCCCCAAAGTGTGTAAATTAAGAAAAGCATGCTAATATTGTTTAAACAGAAGACTATTATATGTTTCAACAATTATAGACGGGTAACATATGTTGAAGCTGGTACCAAAGGGTTAAATAATTCAGCTCAATTAACAGAAAAACAGGCACATTCTTTCACCTGGCATCTCAAGGTTGGGAAGCATCAAGAAAAGAACAAATGATAGAAGAAGGGACACTGTTACCTAAGTCAGTAGGCAAGAATGTGGAGAGAGGCCTTCAAGAGAGGCAGTTCTAGACAGGAGAGGAGCCAAGCTGATAAAACATTACAACCCACAGACATCAACAATAAATTGGCTGAGAGCAGGACGGAGGTAATTGTGGTAGTGGGAGATTGAGACCTCCAGCTCAAATAGCTCCCCTGGAAGGGGGCAAAACCTGGCTTGGGGAGCATGCGTAGTTAATATAGAGGCTTCATTAGTGCTTACTGAGGATGCGTACTCTACATTAGAAGTAAGAAACTTATAATCAATCCTACGTGTGAATAACAATATGTAGTGTAATATGAATATGCAAATATTTTATTGTATACAATATGTATTTTCACTTTACTCGGGATGCACGTTAGGTGGAGTGATCCCCCATGCATCCAGCGCTGCAATAAAAAGAACTCCTGCTTCTTAATACTACATTGGTGTTAAGGAGTTTTACTCCCAGTTTCAGTGACAAGGGAATATCTGATTTCACACCTCATATACTGGTTCTGCTACCATTTTGTGACTGGAAGAGAAATCTTTTTAAATCTAGCTTTTCAAGTGTTTATTTCCTCTATTTTGATTTAAAATACTGCCTTTTTTAAGCTTAAAACTTCCTTTTCTGCTATCAAAGAAGAAGCGGAAGAAATTGTGTTAAGATTGAAGAATAGTCCTGGTTGCAGTCTTCTGACTGTTGTCTCTCTTTTGGTGTCATGGTGTTTCTCAGTTATTCAGTTACCTAGTAAAACAAAAAGTGTGAGAGTTTGAAAATAAATATACAATGGTTACAGATGGTAAACGAAGGCCTGGCATTGCCTGTTTTGGTTGCAGCACACTAGAATTTCTAGTAGTCTGTGAACATACTCTTGAGTGTGACATCCTCAAGGCAATCAAGCATAGCATTTCTGGCTTGATAAGCTTAGAGTAACTGAATTTGGATTAAAAAGGTAGCCAGACTTTTAAATCATTTACTTTAACAAGTCATGGTACTCAATAGGGCAGAATATTGTACTGTGAATTGTTAGAATTGGCACCTAGCAAACAGCATATGAGGATATGTTTTCTAATTGAAGGATATGTTTTCTAATTGCAGAAAAATGGCACTGGCTTGAATTGAGCTGGCTAGCTAGGCATTCACTGAAATGTATGTTTGGAGTTCTTGTCTGTCCTCAACTCAGTGAGCATGGTGTAGTGTGCAAACAGAACAGCACATCTTGATTTCATGTAGAATGGTCAGGGAAGGACATGAATGTGTCTGTAAAATGTTGTATTGTTTATGATATTCTACAACCACCTTCCTCAATAGTCTGTCTGTTTAACTGAGTAGTCCTCATTTTCACTTAATGTATTCTATGAACAAGTAAAATTCAAATGGCATTATAAACAAGTGAAATTAAAACGGCATTATTTGAAACCAAGTTAAATAAAATCCCATTTTTATGTGCAGTACTTAGCCTTTCTCAAGTTTTTTAAAGCTTTGAGTTAGGTAAATTTGCATCCTGGCTTACTTTAGGAAAACTAGAGGAGATCTTGCTATCAGTCAGTTTCAATAGTTGTTCAAATATTAATTTCCACAATGACTAGTGCATATTAGAGAAGACGAAACAGATATGAAGAAATTTAGTGTCTAATCGAGTTTGCCAAAATACATAACATGGAATGCCTGATTTCAAGTTTGGAATAGTAGGCAATACTTCTCCAGGTTTTCAAGCAGAGAGGTGAGAGAGAATGAACAGACCAAGAAGAGTACAGATATGCTAATATGAATCCTGTGTTTCTTCAGAGCAGGTTGTTGCAGAAAATACTAAAAAAAAATTGACTGTGCCCTCAGCAACTGATAATATTTTTTATAAGAATGACTACTTTTATCATATGGTAAAAAAAGTGCATCTTGCAACTAACATAGAAGATACTTTTTAAACAAATAAATAAAAAGATTGCTGAAACAGTAATCTCCAGCCATTAGCACTTCAGTTATTGCCATCAAAAAACAATTTACAGATCTTCTGGCAGCTGCTTGCCGAGAGACTGTTGTGAGACAAAGCTGGGCCAGAAGAGGTTTTGCTCATCATGCAGTCAGTGTAATTAGTTTAAGAATAACCTCTCCCTTGTGTACCTGAAACAGTGTTATCAGGCAATAGGCCCAGTTAAATAGACACCACCAGCCAATTACAGCTGGATGGGTCAGCAAGGTAAGGCATTTTGTTGATGAAGTAGATTATTGTAAGATGCTAATCAGTATGTTAAAGATTGTTATGATAAATCTTCATAGAGTTAAAAAATGAAGTATTTGTTTTTGTGTATTTGCTAATGATGCTATACAAAAGCTACAGTGAATTTTTACCCCATAGTAGTTTATCTTTTCATTTTGTGGACAGGGTAAAAAGTTGTAATTTTTTAAACTTCTTTCTGTGTAGTTTTTAAAGGGAAAATCTATGAAACAGGCCAAATTAATGGAAATATTCCTGATTTTGATATGAGATTTCTGTTCCTACATGCTGCATTTTCAACCTATTGTCACTATGTGGGCTTTATTTTTTTTTCTGCCTTGAGAAAGTGCCACTAGATGGAGCAAGTGTTGTTTAAAAAAAGGAAAAAATAAAAAGGAAAACCCAACTCAAGAATACCGAAGCCCTCTATTAAAGGCTGAGAAGGCTAAATACATATATCATTTAGCGATACAACATCTTTGTTATTAAAATTATGCGCTAAACTATGGAAGCTTAATGTAGTTGAAAACTGTCTAATCAAGAAAATTCGTTTCACTTTTTGGCAAATATCTTAATAAAAATTATGCTTAAGGGAACTCTGATATAAGGCACTGAAAAAACAATTATTTAAATTTCCTTGTAGAATCCATTGCATGTCTAAGATAATTAGGATACCATCATTAAATATTTTTAGATAATGAGAAGCAGAATGGGCTTATTAGAACATTTCTCACTGTATTAAGTAAATGTTTTATCAATTGCTTTAAACTTGAGCACAGAAATTAAGGTTGGCTTTGGAGTGTGAGACTTGCCTGCAGGATACAGGAATGGTGAACTCACTTCAGGGTGATGTGGGGCTTTGTATTGTCTCAGGGAGCTGCTCCAGAGCAGCATCTCCTTTCTAGCTGGTGAATATCAACAGAGGTTCAGGAGGTGAATGTTACAGCTTTTGTTAATCAGAGGTGAGATTAATTTGGTAGAGTCTATGTCAATATATTTGAAAGTGTCAAATAGCACCTGATCTCACTATGACTTAGCAATTCCTGGACTATTTTTTCCAGCTTTCTCAAACTGATTTATTTTAGTGGGCTATATTTAATGTAGAATGGAGGATTAGAATGTTTCTTAAGAAGGTTGTCTTTAGCTGGAATTAGAAGAAGTTGGGAAAAAAATCCATAAAGATGTCTAGATTAGATTATAAAGCAGCTTGCTGACCGAGTTGTGCAATCTCCTGTGGATGACATCCCAGTGTTTCAGACAACATAATTTGCATCCTTGTAGCTGATCTGTTGGTATTTAAATTACAGTTTCAGGGACTTAAAAGATAACAGATAACAGTTTTACAGATCTTTTGACTAAATTAAACTTCAGTAACTTGACTGGTATCCCCTAGTCAGCCAGTGGAGAGTTTCCTTCCCATGCCTATCTGTCATCTCTGACTTACTGCACCACACTAATCTAGTTTTTGGCTTCTCCTGATTTGCAGCAAAGTGTTTGGTTTCTTTTTAGACTGTGCACAGTAGTACTTACTGTTTCGAAATGTTGTGCACTCAAAAATTTCTGCTCTCTTCCTCTTTCAGTACAATTTAGGTGATTAGGGCACACCTTCATTTTCAGTGGAGTACACACGCTCTTTAAAAAGTATGTGGAAGACAGAAACATGCTGGAAGTACAGATGTAAAACAGGCAGTGGCAACTGCTTCCCCATGCAGTTCAACTGATATATAGCAACATTGACCCAGAAAGACTTTCTCCAGGGACAAGGATTAGTAGCTATTCTTGACTAAGCCATAGTCTCTGCTCAGGCTGCAGTAAGGGCACCAATTAGTGTCAGTTGCGATGTTAATTTTTTTGAGATCTTGAACATTAGGAAAATTCTGTAGTGTCTAGTCATGCTGAGTACACTACATAGCATAAAAATAATTTGTGTGGTCTCTTTAGGTGTGCTGGGTTTGTTTAAGCAGAAGAAATAGAGGTTTGGGGAGTATTGTAAGAGGACGTTAAAGATTTTTGGTACATGTACTCTCTATTTTATTAAAACAAATAATTTAGGATCTGTCATCTCAAACTTTCACCATTCTTTCCATATAGATCCTTAATTTTTACTTAAGTCAATTTTTCATCATCAACATTAGTTTCTTAAAAGAACCAAACGTAAGAAGAATAGTGAAAGTAACAGAAGACCTACTAAAGGCTGAGGATTTATTTTATACACTCTATAAACTATAGTAGTAAACTTTAAAATTGTGAGTTACCTGCCCCTGTTTCTAAACCATCATGAATAACAATAGAAATAATATGGTTAGAATTTTCAAGGAACCAATTTCAGAATGAGATTATTTGTTCTCAGAATGGATAAATAAACGATAAACTTGGAGCTAGAAGTTAAATGCAGGTTAATGTAAGAGTGAGCAGGTAGATAAAGGAACTGATTGAAGACTGGATTGTTGAGCTGACACTGACCCAGTTACTGCTTTTTCTAAAGCTTTTAGGGAGGGAGATTCTTGGACTAGGTATATACAACTTAATTATTAGCTGCTGCAATGTCTGCTGGATGGTTTTTGGGTTTTAGTTGGAGGAAGTTATTTCCCCCAATTTGCCTTACCGTGTCATGGCTCTGTCAGATACAGGGGAGCCTGCTCATGGGAAGCTGCCAAACTTCCATGGAAAAGGATATCTCACTTCAGGATTAAATCTTTGTAATAGGTTGATGGAAGAGGAGGTGCCCTTTTAGGGTAAGCGTCTAATCAAGCAAGTAGAACATTTAGTAATTGCACTAGAGCAAACCATGTTCTTTTGTGATTTACATAATGTAAAAATTCTTAAGTCTGGCTTCCTTTCTCATCCACACAATAAAGTCCCTTAGAGACTGACAGTGGAAACTCTTACCATATCACTTGTTATGCAAACCCATGTGAATGATGATTTTGTCACCTATTTATGGTCTAAAAACTCCACTTCTGCTGGAGCTTCAGTGATCTGGCTCTTTGTCCAGGGAAGCTTGAAGATGTGCTACAAAATTGTATAAGAATTCAAGCAACTGTTGTTGCCTCCTGGTGAAATATGTGCATTTGTTTTCTTCCACCCACATAAGAACAGCTTCCACCCACAGAGGAACAGCTGCTTTATGCTGCTTCTAATTTTCAATGACAATAGCTGATAATTAATACAAGGAGGTCTACAGTTGTGAGATGTTTCTGGGCACATCAGCACTCCATTAGAGATGGAAAAGGAAAGGGTGCTATAAATGTATATGAGAGATTTTTTCTTTATTCCTAGGATATAGCAGTAGCCAAAATACCAGCTTCCCTCTCGTAGCTACACTTGTCGTGTAGATGCACGTCTGGCAATGGTAATTCACCTATTTGTCATGTTCATATTGGACAATTGCAATGTATCCTACTACTTGCAGTTCATCTGAAAGGCAAGTCCAAAATAGATGGTTTAATATGCAATAGTCTTCCTTTTTAGAAGGACAGAGACATAAGTCCAAACCTGAGATGTTCTGGTCATATATCCACTGTCCGTTCAATTATGGGTCCATTGAACTTTCTTTGAATTGTTGTCACCATTGAAGTCTTCATGAGAAATGACTGTTTGTTGAAAGCGAGATGTGATATTTGTGTAGCCTTTGGGCTTTTGGTAGCCTTTTATAACAAATTTTCTTTCACTTTGTAAAAGCAGCAGTCAGGCATGTGTTTGCTTCTTGCTACCTGAATAATGTCGCAGCTCACAGAAATATAAAATAGTCTTGAAGACAATATGTGAAATATAATCCTTCTTAATCCCCTTTTCCCATTCAGAAACCCAGAGGTTTGTGAAAAAACTGTAGTATTATACAGGTCTTCTGCAATGGCCCAGTAACTGTGATCTGATGACGACTTCCTTTCTCAGCACTGAATAGAAAGATGAGTGTGGAGGGATCTTTTGTTTGCGTTTGTCAGAGTTGGGCTGGTGAGTTGGTGGGTACAGTTACTGTAGACCCAGCCTGTAGCTCTTAGGAACTGAGGTGTTGCACAGGGCTTATATTTAGCTTAATTTCTGATGACAGGTCAATCTATTGTTTCGTATTTGTAAAGGTATGAAACAAGTTGGGTAAAGTAGTGCCTAGTTTTAAGTTCACCTCAGGAAATCCTGTTGAACTATTACTAGATGCATTCTTGAAACTAGATGCATTCTTGCACTGCTGTTAAGTAAGCTGTGTACTGAAGCTCTTACCCACTAAAAAAAATCAAGTCAAGAATAGGTGAAAATAACATGTTCTGCAAGCCGTGTATCTTAAAACGCTTAGAATAGACCCAACAATGGTCTCCCATTCTGAAAGATATGACACCAGGTTTGACTCAAGGTTCAGTCTTGTGCCCTTTATTTCTGAGGAAGAAGTGTTATATAAATAATTAACCTCTGTGATAAAGCTACGCACAATCTCACTGCACAGCATAGCTTTAGCACCAAACCTTTGAGTGTAACTTCTGGTACAGTAATCTCTTCTTTTAGTAAGAGAGAATCTAAAAGCAGCTCTGAGTATAATGACTTGTCCTATCTTCTCATTTATCATCACAGGGTTTGCTTTGATATTATAAAGCTTTCTTACCATTTTGTCCATAGCATGTCATCTAGAGGTGTTTTCCGTGCTAAGTGTGTTCCTAGCTTCAGTAATCTCCTCATTGGTCTGATGATAGTGTTGAAAGACTGCTTCAACCTATGTTGTTTTCTCTCCTTTTCCTTCTCTTATACAGTCCAAGTATATGTCTGGAAAACTGCCTTCTTTTCCTCTAAGCATGTCAAATTAATTTTTATTTCTGTAGAATTTCCTTTGTGTTCTCTTTTTTTCGTTCTCAAATAACAAACTTTTCTACTTTCATCTTCCTGCCTACTCATTGACCTCTCATTCTGCTTGTAAGTGTCTGTATCTCAACAGTCCTTTGCTGCTCCCTCACCCTTTGGCCCATGGGAGCTTCTTTACTTCCCTTGACAAAAGTTCTATGCTTTTAAGTCACTTGATGTCTCTCTTATCAACTAAAGAGATCACCATTATAAGATTCACCTATTTTCCCCATGAGCTTGTTATCTGGATGAACATATACACTGGAAAACAAAACTGTTCTCTTAGTATCTCTGGACTGAAAATGTAAACTGTACATTGCTTCACCTCTGCATAGCTCCTCGGCCTGTCTTTTGTTTTGCAAATGGAAAATTCCACAGTCAAATAATTAAAAAAAAAAATCTTGTCTAAATGCACTGTGGTTTGACCAAAATTTCATTGGAATCAGTGGGATTTTTTCCATTAACTTCAGTGTGCTTTGGATCAGATCCCAGATGAACCTTTTTTTTTTTCCCTTTAATACTGTAAGTACTCAATTATGCCTCTCCTGATGCTGAGCTGTGCTGGGAAGGGGAAGGATTTACGCTGCTGGAGCCCTGGTTCCTGGCAACCATATGTCTTTCAAAGGCAATGTTGCTCCATGGGGGAATGACGGAAAGACTTCCTCTGCTACACCTCTTTAATTACAAGAGTGAGCATCCTCCCACTGCAGATCTTCCAGCATCTAGGAACAGTACTACAGCCTTCTCTGCTGCAGTCAGCATTGCCAGAAATGATGAAAACATTCCTCTCTGTCTTCCTGATCCAATACTCCCACCTCCCACGCAACTGTTACTTATTATTGCAATGCAGTCTTTAACTGAGGGTGCTCAGGACAATAAGGATTCCCATATGGCACTTGCAGCATCTCTGAAACTAGAAAGAGCCATCTTTGCTATTCCTCTTCAGTAAAAATATTTTTGGTTAAGGAGTGCTGTGTGTTGCTTACTCATTGGCTCTTTTGGGAAGGTGCACAGGCTGACTTTATATGCATACACACCCCCATCCTGAT
>NW_009632948.1:0-18369 GCF_000690535.1 Cariama cristata | reverse complement strand
TTTTTTTATAAATATATATACATATATATATAATTACAAATCCTTGTCATTTTCTTTTCAACTTAATAGCAATAAAGGCAGAATTTCAAAAAGAGCAATTTGCTTTTGTACCTGGCAAAGCTGCGCTGCCTCTCATGTGTTTTAGTCATCTTGAAGAACTGACACCTCAAATCCTGTTTTGACAACTGGCAAAACCATTTAATAAAAGCAGGCTGTTGCCTGTAGCAAGTCTGTCAAAATCCAAGTTTGAGATGAAAGTGTAAACTGGGAACTAAGGACAGTAAATATGAAAGGAGTCATTCCACAAGTCTATCCTTTTCTTGCTCATCTGACTAGGCAATTTCTCTTTACAGTTTTCATTGGGATAACAGAATAATTTTTTTTCCCTCAAGTATTCTGATGTCCTGGGGAAAAACTCCCACCATCCCCCCAGCCTGTCCTAGTTGGGAATTTCTAGTTTCATTCAAAATGCTTTAATGTTTGTGGAACTGCCTTCAGATTCTAGGCTGGAAAAATATTTAGCATGTTAATTTTAGGAAATATGAGAAAAACAGGTTACCTAAGCACAGTGTAATGTTTGCAGGTATTCTGTGTAACAGATGCAGGAAGCAATGTGGTGTGTGTTCGAGAAGTCTGGGAAATGCTTTCCTGGAAACATTGGAGGCATTGTATTTGTCCGCATTACATTGTCTCTGGGAATCATGCCAGCATGTTCCCCTTGGACGGGTGTAGGGTACACTGCTCGCAGTCTCCACGTTTGGCCAAGGCTCCTCAGCTCACAACCAGTGCTCACAGAGTGCTTTGGAGAGTGGCCTTTGTGTGCACACCTAAAAGGTGGGGTAAGGTCATCTCTGCACCTACTGCACAGCCCTCCCAAGACGACTTACTGAACATGCCTCGCAACGGTACAGGTACTTTCTGGGATTAATGTGTTGTGTAAAAGTCAGAGAATTGGTTTTAGTCAGATGAGGAATCTGAAATACAGCAGCAGCTGCGTGTACAATCAGAGGAAGAAAAATCTGTTTTCAAACAAAGCAATAAATGAAGCTTCCCTGGTGATGTAGGTTTCTCCAATCACCTCAGTCTCAGGCACCAGAGGTGTAAAGGGATGCTGATCTCTTCTGTGAGTGAATTTCAGGCGCTAAAAAAGCACCATGTTGCTTTAACTTGTCAGTGCTAGGGTTCTCTTCAAGACCATAAAATAGTCTAGTCAGGTGGTAAAGTCTGGTAATAACGACCCTATCTTGAATTCTGTCCTGAGGAGACATGATGAAAAGAGATACTAGCTGTATTACTTTCTTGATGGATTCATTATTGGTTGCTGTTGGAACAACATATTCCCAGTATATGAAGTAGAAGAAGAAAGATATAAGTGAAAGCAAGAAAAAATTTCTAAACACTTTTCCACCCTCCTAATCTTTGACTCAATCCAGATTTTATCCACCCAGGCAAAATTCAGAGCAGCTTGGCACTGCTGCTTTAAGACAAAGCAAAAGGAGCAGGCCCTGGGGAGCTGTAAGTGCTACACTAGTTGCACCTGAGGAAGCAGCCTAATATGAGGAGTGGAAGCCATACACACTGGTTGCAAACAACGTCAGAGCTCCTTTATGCTGGGCACATACCAGTCTGTCCTCATACAGCATTACTTTTTCTTTTTTTTTTTTTTTTTTTTTTGTCCCTTGAGCAACAGAAGAAGGTGGAACAAGGTGTCAGGAACTAGCTCAGTGGTTAACTTCCAGCGCAGAATTCAGCTGGGGATCTACAGGCAGGAGGTAAACCCAAAAACATTCCTCATGCTTAATCATTCATGATCGTAAATTCACAATAAAAATGCCACAGAGGTTTTCCCTCATAGATGGTGATTTATCACTCAACAATACTCAAAAATTATAATTGATGGACCTGTTAGGGAGCTGCACAGTAATAAAAGTTATCTTCCTCAATGTCTTTTGTGATAAAATGTATTTGGCACTTTATACATTTCATAAACTTAATTGCCATTTTACTCATGCTAGCGATCTTCTCTATTACAGACATTATTAGTTGCCCTAAAACACAACTCCTAATGCTCCGTTCTACTAAGCAAGCCATCTGACATTTAGAAAGAGGACTTTGGCAGCACAGAGAGCAGGATACATGAGAAATCCTCACCAACTATGGGTGGAACAGAAAAAATAATTGTCAGCTTTCTGATAACTAGTTGATGAAAGATTTGACTACTGAGTAGTTGTGTGACCATATTACCAAAGGAGGAGGACTGCATGTGCCCCGGAGAAAAAGGAAAGCAATTATTCTCCATTTTATGACCCACACAAAGTGTGTGTGCACCCAGAGGGTCTGAGCTGGTGGGCACAGCAGCTGCTTCCACATGTTTTCTGTAGAGGAAAAAGAGTATGGAGTCCTTTAGCTTGCTCCATCAATTTCTCTAATAGCTGTAGTAGGCCAGAATATTTGTGAGCAAATAAAGTCTGGGCACATCCCTGGAGCAGAGAAGGGTTATTGTGGGTTTGCCAGGCATAGTGTGTCCACATTTACCTAGAAGATATGCACTGCCCTTTATATTTTCCTTTACAGGAATATTTGTTCTTTATTGTCGAAATCTTGTGGATGAGGCATCTCATGTAAAATGTGTCACTACAGAGTCCTATGGTCTGGAACAACTGGTGGTTTAAGATATTTATGACAGAGTCATATACAAAGAAATCAGCTGTTCTGGCAGGGCTGCTCATTCTAGGATAGTCTAGACTGCTGAGGAACATTTTTGTAGCATGGTAAGCACTGTTTGAATTAATCCTCTAAAGGCTTTATGAAGATAGAAGATAGACAGGTTGGGTTAAAGAAGGGATAGGGTCCTTGTTTCACTGGGGATTGTGATTTTCCTGCTGTTTTCTTCTATGGATTGATTTTGTTTAGTCATACTGGCTCCAAAAATGGGCCAAATTTCAACAGAATATTCTGAGCGGATGTGGAGTATTACTGGAGAATCTGTGTATAAACAGACCTACCTGTTCAGTCATTCTCAAGCTGGGTTGTCTCTTTCTTTGTTTCACTCCTGAGTTTTTCTGAGTTATATGTGGACTCAAACTGACAAAGTTAGAAATGTAGGGAGACTTTTTTTTTTTAAAGAAGGTAACTGTGTAAAGAAGCATTCTGTTCATTGTACTTGTGTAAGGGTATTTTTATTTTTCAACAAATTATTTCAAGTAATTTTCTTGACATACATTTCATCCCCTGACTCACTGATGCTAGGATAATGTTTTTAGTAGAAAGCTTTAATTTTGTCTTGCCTTACTGCAATTGATCTTAATTTTAGAAAGGGATAGATAGATATTCCAATAAAAATTATTTTAGTTTTCTTGTTTGTTTGTTTTTTAAATAAATGTGTTATGTTCAAGGTACTGAAATCTGTGAAAAGAATGTGTGCAATGCCTGAGATAGCTCACCTCAGCTTTGTTATGGCTGGGGGTGCTCCCATTTGAAAAATTTTTTATTCCAGAAACTTATAATTAACTTAGTCACACAATCTGATTGGGAAGCAATGAAAGCAAACAACCTATGTTTCAAAAATTATTCATCCTAAATTCTTCTGAAAACAGAAACTATGGTTCAGTCAGGTTCCATCCAGGAAGAAGCAATTCTAGACACAGGAACTCTTGAGAAAGAAACTAAACAGAGACTTTGTGGCAGTGACAGGGAGAGAGAATAGTTTTTATTTGTGGCTGTGGTCTTTCCTTCAGGTGACCTTTCTTTCTTCTTTTCTGCTTGAAATGGTTTTGGATCGAGCTTCTCTGACCTCACTGCTGTGCACAGTCAGGAAGAGAAAAATTGGGAGACTGGGCTGTTATGTCAGCTCAGTCTTCATTTGTGCTCGTATCTCATTTCCTCTTTGCCTCATCTTTGACAGTTCTAGCAAATTCAGTTATATTTGCCTCCAGAGGTATTGATACTGCTTTACTAGAGAGGAATGCAAATGAGTAGCTGCTCCAGGTAGAGATTATTGCACACATCTGAACTTCCATTAAGAACAAACAAACAAGCAAAAAACCAAACAAAACCAACGCCCAGTCCTTGTTAAACATCATTCTCAGGTATGTGCAATAGGCAGGAACCAGAGTAATTCCTTGATACCTCTCTTTTCCCTGACAGCATTTTTTTTTTTTTCTTAGGGAAACCTTTAAGAATGTTTTCTGGGGGGGATTGTTTTACCAATTTGGAAGAGATGAGCAATTGCTACAGTGAGAAAGCTATTTGCAGCTGCCAGTTAAATGCTTTCATGTGTTAGTAGGACTGCAAAAGGATAGAGGTGAGAGGCTGGTGTGTGCATAAATCTAAGTCTTTGACACTCATTCCCCTTTTGTAAATGTGTGCAGCCCCCAAGAAAGGAACTGTTTCTTTTCCACAGCCTAGGAAAAGGTATTTTTTCTCTCTATTACTCTGCAAGACTTGAGTTTGCTAAAACTCTTGCTCACTTTATTTAAAGCCTGCTATAGTAAGACAATCAATATTATACACTTAGTACTATATTGGTCAAGAGCTGTGGGTAATGGTTAACCTAAAAATATTATTTCAGGTGAAAGACTTTGCAGTCTTACTGGCGATCTTCCTTTAGGCAATTTCTTTATTGAAATGTGTATGTTCAGCACTATTTTGTGCACAGAAATAATTTTTTTCCTGATTTGAAATGAATATTGATTTTTTCATATAAAAGGAAACAGTTCAAGATGCAAGAACCAAACTTGACCTACTTTGGGTCATAGAACTTGTATAGGAAAGTCCTGCTGATTCCAAATAATATATGCACTTCATGTATTGTAACTCTAAATATACATCAGTGGTAGACATAAAACAATAGGAGGCTGCCTTTTCTAAATTTACCGGAGAAGTTTTGTATTTCCTTCTCATCTATTCTGAAATCATTGATAAAAGAAAAAATGTTATCAAACCCCATTTTTGTAGACACAAAATGATCATTCAAAACTGCTCCATGAGTCTAAGTGGATGCTTTGGAGCATAAATGAGCAGTTGTATTTAACATATATTTTGAATAATAAGTATCTCATTTTGTCCCCCTGATCAAGGTCATCACATAAATTATTTTCAGGCTAGGTAAATACAGTCACATCTATTTTTAAGGCCTCTTTAAAAAAAAAAAAAAAAACCTTAAAAAAAGTTTTAAAAAGAGACCCATTTCGCCCAGAATAAGCCTATTATCTGTTTTGTTTTAAAGTGACATAAATATGAGTTTTGCTGTATGTGTACAACTTGGGAACATTGTCTTTGGTGTGTCTTCTTTTAGTGCTGAGGTAGTGATTATTGTTACTGCTGCAAAGATATGCTGTTGGTATAAGGCGATAACTGAATTTGAAACTCCTTTTGGGAAAGATTATATTAGTCTCAGATTCATTTCAAGCATGAAGATGACAAAAAAAAATTGTAAGGGAGAAAACAGGATTTAGAAATACCTGCAAACTTGTGAGGTGCTAAAAAAAACCCAAAAAGATGGATGGTAAACAAGAACAGTGGAAAACAGTCTCTGGTTGCATTCTTGAGTAGAAGTTGAGCATTTCTAAAATTGCTTGAAATATTCATTGTGACTTTGTGACAATTAGTTTTATATCTTCATTTCTTCTTCTCTTAGGGCATTCTGTATGTTCATATACATTTCCACTTCATGCACTTAAATGTATTTCAAAATTACACTATATTTTTTTTTTAGCAAGAGTGCTCTGTGGCATATTAAAGGGCTTCAGAGAAGAAACAAACCAAGACTTGTTAACTGCATTGCAAGAAACCCTCCAATATCTGCAGCTATTATGTCTGACATCCAGCCAAAGCACCATTACATCCAGACAGATCACCACTGTCTCTAGGAGACTTGTAAATGCGTGAGTTGTTCACTTTAGCTTCAGGGGAGTATCTTGGTTTGAAAAGCACCTACTTGCCAAAAAATGCTGGAAAAATAATTTTCAAATTTAGGTACCAGTTTGTTTTTCCTTTTTTTTTTTTTTTTTTCCTTTTTTTTTTTTTTTTTTTTTTAACTTCTTAGTTACTTATGTATTATTTGCTTAACTTCTTTGTCTATCCCCTAAATTATTCTGGACTGGGGACTGTGACTCCGTCATTCTGACAAAATCCCCACAAAGTCAAGTTATGCATTGAGAACTTTCCTAGCATGTCCTGAGTTTTCAAAGTAATACAAAAGGGCAGTTTTTCTATTAATGAAATTGCTATTCAAACAAAGTAATTGTCCTGCTATTTGACTGGAGGATTAGGTTACTCTTTGATAGTAGACTGAGATGACTTCCTAATGACTTTTTCACAGCTACAGAAATTTTCAAAATCCAGACATAAATAAAGGTTAGAAACAGGTAACTCCTTAGAAAACTTCATGCCTGAGAAATGGAGGCCATGATGTAATGAAGAGAGTGTTTATACAGCCTCGATGTTAATGGGCATACTTAAAAGTATATGTTCAATATTTTTCTTAACTGAGACATGTTATTTCAAAGTTTTAGATGTATTTCTGCTGGTCAAGATATATAATGCTGTGTACAGAAGGGGTTCATCTTCAAGCATTTTTGTTCCATGCTGTCTGGAAGAAACAGATGTAACAAATTGCAAGAAGAAAAGTAGTATATTTATTGTATGTGTTAGCATGACAGTCTGTGGGTCTCTCAGTGGAGCTCCAGACTGACCTGCAGAGTACCTAAGTCTGTGATAATCCATACAGTATCAGTACCATCTTTCTAGTATTTTTCATGGGGGGTCCTCATGTCTAAAATAGGTTTTACTTTTCCTTTTTTCTTGCCCTTTCAAAGGGAAAAAAATTGCATTAATAAAAACTCACTGGATGTCGACATAGAAGAAGAAACTTTTGTTGAATGAGAGAGCAAATACGAGCTTGACATTTGGTTAAAGAGTTGATATAATTTTTGGTGGCAGTGGATACTCACAAAAAATGTTGACCTTATAAAATTAAGCACTGAATTAGCAAAGTTTTTATTGGAAGCAATTTTTATTGGCAGATAGAAAAACATGTTGAAATCAAGCATGTGGAAAGGAAGGGTTGACTCTCAATGACCTGGGATTTGCGTTTAGATACGATTATTTCTGTATTTCAATGCAGCTCCTGCTGCAAAGGCCGTTTACACTACTGCAGAGTGAAACATGGTGTGTTGGAAGTCAGTAAAGAAGTCGGTTATGATAGAATTTATCATTACAAGCTGCATGGTAATGACAGTTGCTGTCACCATTGCATGGAAATGATATTATGGCTGTATAACTTAGCAGCAATATTCTATTAAAAGATATTTTGCCACTGCTATTGAAATTAGCTTGTGTCCTTCCAGAATTAACCTGAGCTACTGCAACCAGTTCTAATGCATCAACTAGTTTGCTGAAATGGAAGCGGACTAGGTGGGGAGATGATCCAAAACCCACCTGTTTTAAACATGAGAGAAGCTGTCCTAGCTTGGTCATGTGAGGATTCCTTCAGTGCTGTGCTACATTCTTTAAACAGTTAGACATATTTCTAAGTCACAGTAGTAATTGCCTAAATCAACTAACCCAAGACTTCCCAAGTCCCAGTAATACATTGCGTGGTGTGTGTAATAGTAATAGTCCTGTGGTATACCACAGTATTAAACCATATGGAGATGAACAGATGAAAAAAAAATCATGAACTGTGACAACTGCCCAGTACGCTCTGGATTTTAAAATCTCTACCTTTTGATGTTGTGCCAATAAGAAACTCTTAAAGAATTTTCTGTGTTGTTCCATTAGAAAAGAAAAGAGGAAGAGAGAAGAGTTACCTACCAAGAGACAGGGATTACAACCATTTTTGACTACTTTTGCACAGCAGCTGAGCAAAATGTTTGTCAGAGGACTTCAAAACATGCAGTGCACAGGATATAAAAAGCAGTTCAGTTTATGCTTTGATGAATTATTTAGCCTTTTTCTTCCTTCAGTGAATGCTGCAATTTCTTTGAAAGATCTCATGTAGTCATTTAAAAGTGCATATATGGTAACCATGTTTTTATAATATGTTCTGAATTTCACATACCTTCCATGATATTTTGTGTTCTTATCTAGGATACTAAAGACATGTTTGACTGAGATTCTTCATTAGGATTTGCTGGCATCACTTCTCTTCCTGACACCCATTATTAGCTTGGCATTTTGTGATTTGGCACAATAAAGTTACCTTCATCTGATATCAAGAAATGAAATTCAGAATAGCTCCATGCTGTGGCTCAGCTGTGGAAATTTCCCTTGTGATGCTTCCTCGCTAGGCAGGACATTATTATTAGCATAAAATTGACTACATTTATTTGTGTGATTGTTAGCAATGAATTTGATTACTTACTTTATAGTACTTTTTCTACACTTTTTGAGTGCCTAAGCGAATGGATAGCATTGCCAGTTGTTCCGATGTTGTTATAAACCAGAAGTAGCATTGCTAGGAACTTAGAAATAGTGCACTCTTATCTCAGGGGAAACAAGTGAAAAAATACTTTATGTAGAATACTTCATGTAGGTATACATAAAAACATTTTGATAAAGGATGATTTATTCAGGCTTCTGTCTATGTAACTTCACAGTTGACCTAGCTATTATGGAACCTGAAACTTAATTATTGCAAATTTTAGAGTGTTCATCAAACCTCCTGGTTAATATAAGTAACTCCAAAGATAAATATTTCACACAGTTGGATTTTAGGTTTGGATTCAGATGTGAGTCTTTTAGTTTGTTTCAAAATACTCTCTCATCATGAGCCTGACAGTCATTTTTTCCCAGCTCACCTGAATAATAAAAGAAATACAGAAATGAGAACAGTGATCTGTCTAGTCTAGTAGTTTCCATTTTGTATACTGTCCTTGTGTGTTTTGAAACTAATGAAACTATTGAATTTCTTACAGAGTTATAAGCCATGGTAGTGATGTTAATTCATGATATGAATGTTCACTGTCTAGCACAGTGGGATTCTTTCTCCTGTCAATGGCCACGATGTATTATTATTCTAGAAATAATGAATACATAATTCTTTCCAGATTCTATTGGAAGAAAACAAAAGTCCCTTGGAATGCCAAAGTTAGCAACTTTTCAAAAAAATACGAACTCTAATAGAATATATACTTCCTGGAAGCTGACATAAGTCATTCTATTTGAAAATTCTGTCTTAAAGATGAGGATTGGCTGTATCAAAAATAAGCAGGTCAGTAAAACAAGGATATGCTTTTGACTCTCAGTGTAGTAAGTATATATTGGATTTCCTTTTCCCATCATGATCAGACAGTTTACTATTAGGCAGTGTCACACTGCACTGGGATTCATGGCTGCTTTTCTCTCTATTGTGCTTTTCAGTTTCTTGAATATATTTCTCTGAGATTTCCGGAAGTTCAAGAACAAAGTAGAACATCAGAACATAAATGCCAAAACCCTCTTAGTTTTCCTATAGTAAATGAATGAATTCTTCTCCTAGTAAATACTTTAAGCTTAATGTCCTTCTTTTTTTGGAATAATTGATCAAAAGTTTTAGGAAATCAGATTACTATATATGTGTGTATCTATATGTATTTACTTATTCTATAGAGTCCACTTAATGTTAGTTTCATTTTATACCTGCTAGAATTTTAGAAAGGCAAGTGTCTTTTGCCACTGACTATATCTGCACGTTTTCTGCTTTACACAGATTCTGTTCTTTGACATCTTTAGTTTTACTAAGCAAGACCATATTTTAAAATGCCAAAAATGTAAAGACAAAGTGTATGGTGATTTATGTAGTGTTTATAAAGACTAGCAAGACACACTAAAATCAATAGTCAATTACATAATCCCTGAGTGACACCAATAAATGTTCACTCTGAAGTATACAAAAAATTATTATTTTGTATCAGTTCTCTTCCAGTATGGCTCCAGTATCAGTCCTTGCAGAAATCCTTCCAGCAACTGGTAATAACCAGATACGGAGTATATCGAGGATTTGCTGATGTATACAAACTCCTATGTTCTATCTCTATCTCTATCTCTATCTCTATCTCTATCTCTATCTCTATCTCTATCTATCTCTATCTCTATCTCTATCTCTATCTTTATCTATCTATATATCCATATCTACTATATAGGGAAAGTATGTATTCTATCCTACTCTGCTGTGAAAAAAAAAAAAAAAAAAAAAAAAAAAAAAAGTGGAATAAAACCCCACCACTGAAGAATGTTATTTCAGGTTGTCTGAAGTGAAAGATCTATGTGTGCGTCTACAGCATGCCAGTTTCTGAACTAGAAGTGTGGAATATCTTCAGAAATTGACTATTAGAGCATCTTGCAGCACAGTTGGTGCTGTCTTTTAAAGCACTGATTGATAATCCTTTATTTCAATACATATGCTGTTTTTATCATATTGATTATTGCTGTAAGGAGGATTGGGCTGTTGAGCTGTTGGGAGACATTCCTGAAGAAAGCACTATCCCTAAATGCTGGGCCTTAGAGCTGATTATAGTGGCCTGGGATGTTAGGCTGACAAATCATGAGATATTACTACGAATGATTTGTTTCAATACTTGTTGTGAGAAGAATCTATGGAACATGCACTTGTCATCAATAACAGTTCCCAGAAGAAGCAAAAAGACAGTATATGTGCTGCTGTGAACAATAAAGGGCATCATATGGCTGGTTAAACAGCTGAGAAAATTAGAAATAATGGAAATATTTGTAGACAGATGCCAGCACTCAGGCCTACTCCAGTTATAAGTGACATTATAAGTAGAACTAAGGTATGGTGATACAGTAATGGTGGCAGGAACACAAGCACTGAGGTAGGTAGACATTTGCCAGGAAACAGGGTACTAAGGTATGTTTCAGGCAATAGGACTCATCGGAAGTTTGTGTTTTGGTAGACTGTAATGAAATGAACATAGATGGAGTAGAAGAAACAACCAGTTTTGGTCAAGATTGTGGAAGGATGATAAGACTATGGTGAATGATGTTTTGTAATGTTGTAGATCTCAGAATGAGATATTGATGATGATATGCACTATCACCAGGAATAAAGGTATTGATTGTGACATTAACTTTATTTCTTCCCAGAAATATGTTTGAAAGAATGTATTACTTTGATATCGGTAGTACTTGAAATTCCTGAATGAGATTGCCAGCAACCTTCTTCATGAAATAGTTGCTGAACCAGTAAAAAGTGTTATTACTCCAGGTTCAGTTTTTGGTATGAAATTAGGGTATTAAAGAAGAATGAGCTTTGGATAATAGATTTAGATGAAACCACCACAGATGGATTCAATTTAAATAAAATGGTAAGAAACAGTGAAAATGCTCTCACCAAAACTGATAACTCAGATAAAGGAACTACTTGGGAAAGGTGCATCAGACTAGGAGCCTGGGAATTGGAAAGCAAAAACCACTGGAATTCTGCAAGATGAAGTGCTGAAACTCGCAGGAATTTGTATTCCAAAAAGAGAAGCAAAGGGCCTGTAGGAAAGGACTTGCCAAAATCTGAGAAAACAGCCTTCTCAAGAAGCATATAAAAAGCTGAAATAGAAAAAACCCTCTCAGTGTACATACATAAAGACAATATTCATCACCAAAAAAGCATTTTTTAGAGATCTGAAACAATGGGATAAGCCCTAAAATAGGGAGTTGCTATAGGCCAATGGAATTAGACCTTGCAAATTATTACAATGAGTAGCAGAAGGTTCTTTAGCTCTAGAAACAAAAAAATATACAAATGAAGAAAGGAGGTGATTATGCACTAAGAATGGGATAGAAAATTTAAGATGATGTCTCAAAGTTAAGTGACTATTGTGCCCTATTTTTAATAAGGTTGATTATTTTTCCACAGGAGAGAATGGTAGCATATGATATCAAACACAGCGGTTGTATTTAAGAGATTGGGAAGAGAATTGGTTATCTGAATGACTACAAAGCCGATATCATGTCATTAGTAGCATGCAACACTTGATAATAAATGTTGCACAAAATTATCATTCCAGACATAGAATTTTAATAAAGAGAGAGCACATTTAAGATTCAACATGAATTTACTAAAACTGGGCCAACTGCCCTAGAATTCAATAGTATATAATCCAAGGTGTGGGAGACATGGATAACTTTGAAACTGAAAAAATAAATTGGGAAGAAGTCAAACACAGAATTTTTCATGGACTGGTGTTTAGGCAGATCTAGTTTAACGTTTTAATTAATCATCTTAAGAAAAAAAGAAAAAGTGACATGATTTCTGATAACAAAATGGGAAAGAATCAGCATTACAGCAAAGCGTTAAGAAACAGAAACAACTAAATGTTGAGGAGGAGTGCCGTCAGTAGGTAAGGCATAAAATGCAACAGTGCAAAATTATGTGCTGACAATCTAATCACAGTGGTTTCAGCTGTAACCTGGTGAGTTAGAAATGGTGGCTGTGGAGAACAACGAGAGTGACTAGCTAGTTCAGGCTCATCTCTGACTGTCAGTGTGATGAGACTGTAAAACCTGTAATACACCCTTGGAATGAATCAGGAAAGGTATTTCTTGAAGAGATGAAATAAAATCAATGTTTTTGTATAGGACATTGGTGAGACTTAAATCTGGAGTACTGCATACAGTTCAGGTCACATTCAGGAAAGATGGATTTCAGCCCGGAACATTACCTGAGAAGGACTACAAGAAAGATAAGGGGAATGGAGAGCTTGTTCATGACAGGAGATTTAAACAGCTTGGTTTGTATAGTATTGTAAATTAAAGGTTGAGAGGGATATGACAGATACACATAAATATGTCAGAAGGTAAGCACAAAAGGGGAAGGAGAGCTTTTGTGGTGAAAAGATAACATTAGTAGAAGAACAACTGGTCTAAAATTAATGTGGCCTGGAAGTTTATGATTGTTAGAAAAAAAAAGAAACAGAAGTATTAGGGGCAAAAAGGTAAACACCTTAAAGATGTAGTTCATTAAGTCTGAAAATCTGTGATATGGTGGGCCACATTCAATACATCAGCAGGGCCTTTAAGGTTACGCGAGGATGTTTCTGTTGGGAGGATAAATTGATTTTAGTATTTTTCAAGGTATCATTTATTCAAATAGGAAGAGTGTATTTCCTTAAACCCAAGTGAAAATAAAATACCAGGTGTTTTGCCCCTATTCCTAACTCTTTTTTTCTTTTAGCAGTATTAACCCCTTGGGATGCATTCCCAACACTGCTCTTCATTCTTGTGACTCTATATTGCTTTTTACTGCTATTTCTTCTCACAGACACACTAACATTTCTAACCAGCAGTATAGCTCACTTCAGAATTTTGCATCCACTTTTGTTTAGGGATTGTGCTTATCACCTTCCACAATGTTTGACCTAAGTCCAGTATCTTAATAGTGTATAACAGTTCTAAACCAGCATCGTGTCCTGAAAGCAGAAGCAACACACTCTTTCCTGTCGAGCTGTAACAAATTACTGAACCACGCATGGTAGAGCTTGTGCTGTGTATAAACAGTATGTTTCTAGCTTGTATATCCCTCATTCGTGTTGCTTTAAGTAGAAATGCTGCACTGAGGAGTTAAAGGGATCCCTTGTCTTTAACAGGAGATATTTATTTTCCAGTCACAAGACCCTTTCATTGGCATCAAATACAAAAGAAACATGGAAGGGAAAAGTGATTTGTTGTGCTGCTGTTTTAATACATTGGCTGCTGTGTGACATTTAAGCAACTGCATTCAGCGTATTTCTTCCTACCAAAGGGTCCCAATTTTAGCTGGAGGAACCCGAGCAAGAACGGTAGCCTAATTCTTTCTTTCTTTTTAGGAGAAACTTATACACTCAATCTATGCAAAGAAGCTTCTACCAAATAAGGATGGACGGAAGGAAGTGCTTGAGACTGCAGTTTTCCCTGGATATCAGAACTGTTCTAAGAATGGGTGACACCGGAGAAAAAAGCTAGGCTAGGATCAGGTTCAGGATGATTATAGAGTTTATACCTGTAGAATACATTTCCTTAGCTGGTGCCTATCACAGTGACGTTATACCAAATGTAACAAAATTCCCATGTTAGGAGGTACACTGTTTTGTTACATAGATCATTGTTTTGTCCAACTATTTTAGCAGTGCTCAAGAAATGTGAATGCCCTCTCCTTTCACTGTTCCCATAGGAACTCAAATGCAGAAATCCATGGGATCAAGCCTATGGTTACAATTGGCCAATTTGCTTTTATGAAAAATGTTGCTCAATATTTCCCCTTATCCTGAGTTTTCTCAACAGTGATTGTTAATCAACATTTATGAAAGCGGTCACTTTCAATTCTGTATCTTCAATTTGTTTCTCTCCAAAGTAAAGCTTAAAATCACTGGCCAAATCTTTTCTATGTGTCAATCCTATTAAACGCAAAAGGAAAAGTTTGTTGGCAAATAGGTCTCAAGGCACTTCTCCTTGTTTCCAGGCTACAACAGCAAAAAGCTTAGCAGGCCTGGCAAGTCCTATGTACTCTTTCACAAGCAACTCATGGGAAAAATAAAGAATTATAATAGACTTGGGAAAGATTGTGTATGAATGCTTTCCTTACTGACCCAGCTGGTGAAAGACTAAATAGTGGAAAGATGTTTTATGCACAGTCTTGAAAAAGTCCTTCTAATGCAAACTCCTGTTTTTCTCTTATTTTTTTTAGTGACAGGGTTGGTTCATTGTCCAGTCTTTAGACTGCATGATGCGGGCCCAGACAGTAGGTCAACTCTATGTGCAGAGAAGTAGGAGACATTTTGCTGCAGAATTACTCCATATTGCTCCTGACTGGCTTTTGACCTTGTTCAGTCAGGCGCTTGCTGAAAACCATGTGTATTCAAATGCACACAGAAAAGCAGAAAGTTTGAAACTTTAATGCGTGGTATATCAATAAGTTGCCATTATTGGAGTCCTCTCTGTTCTTCAATGGGAGTGATTATCATGGCATAAATGGCATAAACATGGAATAGCAGAGAACATCTACCTGAATGCCAAGTGAATTTGCTGTGATTATTGGTTTCACAAAGGAGAACCTGTGAATTTAGAGTACTAGAAAGCTGTCTGCTGTGCTACACAGAATGGCAGTGAAATGCTTAGGACAGGCTCCTGTGTTTCCAATATGGCTTTTGAAGTGAGGATGGGATTTTCTATACTATGTAAATTTTGCCTTTTCTCATAAGGATCCTTTGAAGTTACCGAACTAACTAAAGGTAAGCAGCTTTTAATTGATTTGTGAGCATTCAATTAATTATAGCAGAATTCTGATTAAATAATTAATATGGGTTCCTTACATTCAGAAGACATTAAATAATTAAACAAAATCCTTTTGTAGTGAATAATACCTGTTAGTAGCTGTGATTCTATGCCAGCCTTGCGATGCAGAAAACAAACAAAAAAGCAAAAGCATATCTTCTTAACATATCTGTGAGACTGTGTGGGCATTCTGCATGAAAAATATCAGCAGATTAATGCGGATGTTTTTCAAAGCTAATTAAATTGAAGTACGCCATTTCTCATGACGAGTGGCTAATTACAGAACAGCAGAGTTGGATAGATAAGAAGCACTCAGTGCTGTAAGGACAATCAATACAACCGAAACAATTTCAGTACTAGTCCTGGATCCTAAGATATGCTTAAATAAATAATAAGATTCTGGATAGGAAAACATAAATCACTGCCACTACATTCAAATTAGTATTCACTTATAGCTATATACCACTCAGAGTGCTCAAGTCGATTCAATATAGGAGTCTCTGGGAATGGATGAGTAGTGGACAGCTTTTGACTTTTAATATTTTTGAGATCTGATAAATATTTCAGCAATGACAGTTTGCATTTCAGAAGGCCACTATATTACTATTCTTTAGAAAATAAGCTTTAATCTTCATGTAAAGAGGTGTTTTTTCAGTACAGAGCCACAGTTCTGAACTGATTTTATAAAATATATGGGGCCCATGGGATGTTTTAGTGTCATGGATATTTTAGATGGAATACAATTGTATATGCATTTTCAAACCTAATCAAGAATCCTCAAATATTCACATTTCACTATGAAATCTCATGGTTTACACACAAAAGAGCAGAGTTAGGCCCAGCAGAAACCCATTGTTTTTTAGAGTAAGGCGTTGTTGATTTTTTTGTATGCTAGTCAATATTTCATATACTTTCTAGTACTGCCACATCAATACAGCTGATTTCAGTCTGTGTGGGAAGATGTGTAGCTGGCCAAGCAAATGGATGTGCCGTGACAAGAAGAACACTCCATCCCATGAACAACGAGGGATGGGATGGGATTTAAAACCCACTCACTGTGATAATCTACATCCCATTCTGCAGGAGAAAGCACCTTTAACTAGATGCACCCAATATTGAGAGTAGTGACTGCAGAATTTCATCAGCAGTCTTTACAGATTATCGGTGTAAAAACTGATAGGAAAATAATGCAACCTATGGCACCAATGTTATTAATGCTGCCCAGTGGTATGATACAATGTTGTTGAAAAGCGATGGGATAGAGAGATGGTTTGAAGAAATGTTTGGGAAACGCTGAACATGTTCATAAGTCAGTGGGAGTTTAGTATCATACTATTATATTGAAATGGTGAATACAAATGAAACCTATAGTAACTCTGCAGAGAGACACTCTCCTGTTTATCTTCACTTTGTAGACAATCATTCCACTGTGGTGATGAATCCTACTTTTTCTTCCAGAACTACTGAGATTAATGCAGTCTGGACAATCCCTTCAAGTGCAGCCTTTTAGGAACAACCAGGAGTGTATTTTCCTTAGTTGGTATTCCTTCTTTGGCGTATGAAAAGCCATGTTAGCTGCTGAGGGTTAATACTGAGTCTTCCTGAGCATACTCAATACCTTATACATATTTTTTGCAGAGCTCTGCTCTTGTTAGCAGTCTGTCACACAGCTGCCTTTGGAAGCATGTGGCAGATCATGTGAAGAATACAGAACCTTCCTTTTGGAAACAAATGTGTTGCAGGCAGACATGCCCACATCCACGATTTCCCTTTTGGCACAGTGTGAAAACAGTAAACATCTGTGTACTCCATCTTCTAGCAACAAAACTTGCCTCTTCTCTGAATCTTAGGTCCAGACTGTGTGTGAGATGAGATTTTTCTCTGCTTTTCTTCTTCTTGTAACTCATCTACTGATATTTCACCAGTTGAGGCAGAAAAGAGTGTGGAAACACAAGCATGCTTTAGGCTTTCACTTAAGCAGGAGACATTCAAAGTTCATTTTTTCCTTTATTAAAACCTAGACACTTAACAATAAAGGTACAATCCAATATGCCAGTCACAATTTGTTCTGAAGGATGTAATCAAGTATATACTCAAAACGGAGGGTGAAATAGAACACACTTTTCATAAAACAAGACTAGAATGTCAGTCCTATCTACATCTAATTTAATTTTCAGGTATGTTAGGAGTATTTAATAATTACAGATAAACAGTTATTGGTAGTCATTTGTCATGTTCAAAGAGGTTTGAATTCTAGTGGTCTCCATTTAGAATAGATTGTACTTTCTTGTTACAGTTTTTTAAATCTTGTATTGGAAAAAAAATGAAGGGGACCAAAACAGATCTGACACCTCTCTGCTGAGTTGTTAGCTTTGTCTGAGAGTCTGTACACATGCCCTTCATACAATGAAGTGCCTTAAATTAAGTTGTTTTCTGTTGCAATTGCAGTGATCTGGAAAATGATAGCTCATGTGTCTTGGCTAATGACCAGTAACTTGTCAAGCCTTGGGGACCCTGTTTGCAATCATTGATCCATAGCCTATCTTATAGTTTCTGGTTATGGGAGCTAGATACTAAGAGCTGTTCAGATGCACTAGATATTGGTCACAGAGACAACTTTAAATACCTGGAAAACCCCAGAGTAAACACTAGGTACTATGGGAGTTTATCTGTTCTTCAGGTACCTGGGGCTATATGGAAATGGAGATTTAGAGGTGAATTTAAGCTCCAGAATTTTTATTTGTCTAAGAAATTTTGTGGATCTGGCTCTTATCCTCTCAGTCTTAGTTCTTATAAAATAGGGATAATGATACTTCATATATTAAAAAATGTTAACACTGCCAGGTATTCAGAGCTGCAATAATTTTGCTGATCTAATAAATAGAGATTATCTCCAAAGATAAAAATTAAACATCCATTAAATCATGTGAGTTGGAAAAATATAAATTGTTAGTAAAAAAAAATCACATTGTAAATATATCTGATAAAACAGTTGTGAACATCAGTTACACACACATTTTAGGTGAATTTATTTCGTATATGACCTTCACACATTATCAAGACATGTAAGCTATATATCTCCCCCTAATTATTCCTTCATGTTGTCCTGGTTTGGCTAAAACAGGG
>NW_009632947.1:0-4229 GCF_000690535.1 Cariama cristata | reverse complement strand
ACACGGCACGGCACCCCCCACCCCTGCCTCCAAGCAGTCCCAGCCACTCGGCTCCGATATGGCACGGCGCGGCTCACTCCCGTCGTGGGCTTCGACACGGTGCGGCACCACTGCCACCGCCACTCCGTGCCTCTGGCACGGACCCAGCCGGCACTGCCCGCCCTCCTCGGTGCTTTCCCCGGGATCCACGAGGCGATCACACAGCCCTGCTCACCACCTTCCTCCGTGCAGCTGCAGCCCAGTGACCACTGCTATTCGTTTGGCTCACACTGGCCCCTCTACAGCCACCCGGGGGAGGGCAGCAGCAGTACCAGATCCTCCATCAGCAGCCACCCCTTTATAGGGAGTGGCCATTACCATCAGCTTCACTGCTCACACCTGGGGCTCCTCCAGCCTCAGCCCACAGCTGGAGCCCAGGAGGGACAAGAGGCCGTTGCCCGACCCCCACAGTGTATCACCTCTGGGCTCCATCACACCCCTTTGCCCAGTGCGTGTGTAAATGCAAATGCTGCTAGGAGTACAAAGCAGACAGATTTTATTCAGTTACACAGGTAACAAGTACTGGGAGTGAGTCTGCTCGTGGGCTTCAGGGCCCTCGATGCTCCCCCTGTGCCTGGGACACCTCAGCAGTTGTTCCCAGAGCCACGCTCATTGGTTTGGTGGGGAACAGACAGTTGGTCACCTGGCTCCTGGAGCAATGGGCTTCTGGGCAGAGGTGGAGGCCACCAAAAATGAGGAGCAGGGTGCAGGACACTAGAAGAGAGGGAAACAGTGGCAGCTAACTGGGCAGTAGGGGTGTAGCGAGAAAGCATGAGGCAGGGAACAGGACAGTGAGAGAAAGATGGGGACAGGGAGGCTCACAGAGATGGAGAAGCAGCAGGGAGAGAGGAAGAGAGGCAGCAGAAAGAGGGGAGGGAGCAGGGCAGAAACTGACAAAGAAGTACAGGGAGCAGGATAGAGATGGGGGAGGTGAAGGGGAAGGTAAGAGTGCTCTGGAGCAAAATGAAAGACTGAGGAAGAGTTATCTTTGAACAAGAAAGATACAAAGCCTGCTGCAGAGCCTATGGATGCCCACAGAATACAAGGATGCTCACAGGAAGCATTGTGGCAGCAATAGAGAGGTGCTGAGGTGGCCAGAGAGACAGAAGGTGGCTTGAGGGCATGAAGGTACTCAAGAGGGGATTTGAACAGAGGTTGTGAGGGAGACACTGATCCACTGGAGGAAAGCAAGGTGGAGGAGAGGACAAAAAGACTGCTCTGAGGAAGAGGGATGACCTGAGGAGACATTCTGACAAACCGAGAAGGGTACAAATGACACTCCAGAGACAAAAGCATGCCGAGGAGACCCTCTAAAGCCTCAGGATGAACCAAGAGAAGAGGAAAAAAAAAAGACACAAAAAATTTTAAAAGCAACAGGATATGTGACAGACAAGAATTAAAAAATAAGGATAAACAGCTTGATAAAAGTAGACATAGAAAGAACATTTTTAGAGTAACTGTGTACAGAACAGAGAGGGAGGAATTAAAAAATAGGGACAGAGAGTCAGACAGAGGGAGACAAATTTTAAAGAGTGACAGGCTACAAGAAAAACAGGAAAGATTTAAAAAATAGGAATAGGGATGAGAATAGAAGGAAAGGTTAAAAGAAAAATTAAAAAGTGACAGGATATACAGAAGAAAGGGTGGAATTACAATTTAGGGAAAAGGAGCCAGATGAAGGGAATTGTTGAAAGAGAAATTAAATAGTGATGGGGTACAAGAAGTAGAGGGAAGAATGTTTGTGTTTGGGTTGGTTTTTTTCAAAAATCAAGAGATGAAGCTGGATAGAGGGAGCCATAGAAGGAATTTTAAAAAAGAACCGAGTACAAGAAACTTAGACAAGAATGGAGCCAGGGAGATGGATAGAGGACAAAGTAGAAAGAAAATTTAAACGGCGACTGGGTACAAGAAACACAGGAATATTAAAAAAAAAACAGGGACAAGGAGATGGAGAGAAGGAACCATAATAAGAAAATTTGAAAAGCAACACAGTACAATAAACACAGGAAATAATTTTAAAATAGGGACAGGGAGATGGAGAGAAGGAAACAGAGAAAGAAAAACTAAAAAGCAGTGGGTACAGGACGGAAGGAGGAATTCAAAATAGGGACAGGGCAACGGAGAGAGGGAAACATAGAAAGAGAAATTAAAATGCAACGGGGTACAAGAAACACAGGAAAGCATTAAGAAATAAGGAGAAGGAGCTGCCAAGAGGGAAACGTAGAAAAAAAATTAATAGGTGAAGTGGTACAGGGCAGAGTTAGAAGAGTAACAAGTTTGGGGGAGACGGACAGCTAGGTGGGTTGGCAGAGAGGGAGACAGAAGCAGGGACAGGCAGGGAGGCAGGCAGAGATCTGGGGAAGGGTGGCAGAAATGGACTGGGATGCACACAAGTGAACGCGTGACTCACCGCAGCTGCTGGCACCAGCAGGAGACTGATGCGGAATTCACGGACTCTTCACACGACCAATATGATCAGAAGAAAAACAACTTTATTATGCTCAAAGCACATCTTATATTATGTTTTCTACTTCCGTACACTCTTTTGCTCAAGCTCGAATTGGCTACAAATACTGTCCACGCGACTATGACGCTTCTTAGAAAGGATGCGGATAGGTGCTTATGCTATGCATAGCTTCTACGTAAATTAGACACAAGTTCTTTGTCTAGCACACAAGCTCTTTGTCTCACCTTGTTACTAAGACTCTGTTTCTTAATTTTATCTATCTCTGGTTCCACAAGTATCCATCCCTTGTTCCACAAGCTTGCTTCTTTGTATAACTCTCTGCATTTTTCCCACATCTTATTACATTCTCAATAGACAGGGAGCCTGATAGAAGGAAATTGTGGTGGATTAACCTTGGCTGGCTGCTGGGTGCCCACCAAGCTGCTCTAATGCCACCCCTCCTCAACAAGACAGGAGGACAAAATACAATGAAAAAGCTTGTAGGTAGGCATAAGGACAAAGAGATCACTCATAAATTACTGTAACAGGCAAAATAGACTCAACTTGGGGAAATTAATTTATTGTCAGTCAAAAATCAGAGTAGGATGATGAGAAATAAGAATATATCTAAAACACACCTTTCCATCCCCCCTCTTTTTTTTCCCTGAGCTCATCTTCATACCTGACTTCTCTACCTCCTCCCCCCAGGCCATGTAGGGGGACAGGGAGTGGGGGTTGCAGTCAGTTCACCACATTGTCTTTGCTGCTCCTTCCTCCTCATGTTGTTCTTCTGCTCCAGCATGGGGTCCCTCCTATGGGGCCACAGGTCCTGTGAGAAAACCTGCTCCAGCATGGGTTCCTCTTCTCAGGGCCACAGATGCTGACAGTACCGTGCTCCAGTGCAGGCTTTCCATGGGGTCAAAGCTTCCTTCGTCCTACTCTGGCATGGTGTGCTCCATGGGCTGCAGGTGCATGTCTGCTCCACCATGGACCTCCATGGGCTGCAGTGGGACAACCTGCATCACCATGGTCTTCACCATGGGTTGCAGAGGAATCTCTGCTCCAGTGGCTGGGACACCTCCTCCCCCTCCTTCTTCACTGACCTTGGTGTCTGCAGGGCTGTTCCACACTCACATTTTCTCTATCACAGCTTCTGCGCAGCATTTTTTAGCCCTTCTTAAGTAATTTCACCAAGAGGTGCTACCAGTGTTGCTGATGGGCTCTGCTTTGACCAGCAGCAGATCTGTCTTGGAGCTGGAAGTAGCTGTGCCCAACATGGGGGCAACTCCTGGTGTCTTCTCACATAACCCACCCCTGCAGCCCCTGCCCCCCTCAACCTCAGCTAACAAAACCTTGCCACATAAACCCAATATAACAGTGATCAGCTACAGGACAGAGAAAGGGCATTGAAGAACAGAGGAAGGGAACCATAGAGAGAGAGGAGAGGAGAATAAAAACAGTGATGGGCTACAGGCCAGAGAGGAGGAAAGGACAGGGAACTAGACTGAGAGAGAAAAGCAAAGACTAGTGATGGGCCACAAGGCAGAGAGAGAGGCATTTAAAAAGGGGGTAGTGAGGTGGACAGAGAGAGACTGAGACATACCAAAAAACCTCGATGAGCTAAAGGGGAGTGAAAGAGGAATTAAATAATAGGGACAGGTAGCCATACACAGAACAATAAAGACAAATATGGGCTATGGAAAAATGGGCCCAGAACCTGTTTGAGACCGTGTACTTCCCTTGT
>NW_009632946.1:49803-54155 GCF_000690535.1 Cariama cristata | reverse complement strand
TGGGGAGCACGGGGCAGCTAGAAGGAAGCCAGGCAGCTGGTACTGTACCCGTGAAGCCAAGCAAGACCTTCTGGTAAAAACCATCTTTGATACATTTCACCACCATCAGTCATCGTTAATGCTTCCCCTGCTTACTAGCAAGCAGGTAACGTATTCAGGCTGAAGGGACCGTGCTGCCATTGGGATGCTCAACCATCTGCTTCACCAGGAAAGCTAACAGCTCCCGCAAAGCGAGGGAGCAGGGTGCAGTGGAAAAGCACCTCACCAACTGCTAATTTCTGCCCAGACCTCCCATGTTCGTGGCTCCTGCCAGGCTGACAAATTTGGGTGCCCCACAAAGAGCAAACAAGACACATGCAACTCCTCTCTGCCTTCCTTGCCCCCAGAAGACCCCATCCATCAGTACTGGCTAAGGAAAGCCTTGGAAGATGCTGCCCAAAGCATTCCCAGCAACACTGCAGGCCAGGGTACCACAGGGGCTACCCGAGCACAAATCTGGGGTCAAAGCTGGCACTGTCTGATGGCAGCAAGGGGAGGAGAGAGCTCAGACGGTCGCCTGTACCCTCACCTGCTCAGCAGCAGTTAGTACTCACAGGCTGCTCGTCCCTGAGCAAGCTGGATGAAGGGAGAAGAGCAGCGGTTGCTTCATGCCAGGGCCAGCTTGAGAAGCAGCTTTCTGCTCAGGACAAGCCAAAGGGGAGAGACTGGCCACAGAAACCTGAGCACGTTTCATTGTTAGCTGAGTATCAGCAGACTTGGAGCCCTCAAATCAATTTTAAAAACAAACAAAAATGTGTGACACAGGTAACAGCCTTGCACTGCTTGCTGCTTCATGTGCAAACCGTGAGAAAGCAGGTTTTGCGCCTCAGAACAATGTGGCCACTTTGGGAAGGAACAGCACACTCCTTGCCCAAGAGACCCAGAGCCGCCGGGGGCAAGGGCCTGGCTGCAGCCCCCACGGCAGCTCCCTCACCCTCAGCACAGGGCTGGCAGCTAACTATCACCGAACACACCACAAAGCTTCCCCCCTGCCTCTGTGGGTCAATACATGACTAGAGGAAAGATTTTCAACCTGCTTCCTATTACTTCTGTTACGTTTCAGCCCTCCTTTCCCCTCTGCCCCTGCCAGCCCCAGCCATTTGCCCAGCAGGCAGCGAGCAGGGTTGGCTTCTGACACCCACCCACCGACCCCAGTCTTTCTGCCCTCACAACAGGCAGCAGCTCTGCTGACCTCCCAGGGGGGAGAGGTTGTCAGGACACAGAAGTCCCAGCCTCAGGGGCTGCAGCAGCCTCCTCCCACTATCTGGCCAGCTTCTACATTTTGTTTCGACCTCATTAGCTTTTTTTTTTTAAAAAGCATGTTTATGATTATCATACTGGAGGAATGCACTAAATACATAGCATAACTGGAGGAAGGAATTATTGTTGAGGGAATGTATAACATGTGTGTGCACACAGCTCTGTAATGCTATCCCCATCTCATTGATAAACTTGGGCAGATTTTAGAGGCTGATATATTTGTAAATATTGCAGGGAGCGGATAGTCTTTGAGTTGATGCCCAGAGAGGGCTCAGGAAAGGCAGCCTGCACCCCGGCTTTGGTGTCCCCCACGCAGGACAGCCACGCTGCCCCTTGGCCCCAGGAGGGGGGAAGCAGCATCTCTCGCACCAACCCACCGCCCAAATGGGCTGCACTACCTCTCCTACCCACACACACTCATATCAAGAGTACATTCACCTAAGGGGGCTTTAAACACTAGACAAAGACTCTTGCATTTCTCACATTAAAGCAAGAGTTCTATTTTTGCCTCTCTTTACAGACATACCCTCATTGCAGCCAGTGGGACTCACAAAACTTCATTTGTTCCAGGGAAGAAGCGAGAACCCTGGCACTGGGCATTTTCTGCATTTCAGTTCCTAGAGATGAAATTCACACAGATAAGGAGGACTGAGGCCTAGTTTATTCTTAAGCCAATGCCATTACAACAGCACCACCACCCCTCTTCTGCGCTGGTGAGAACCTAAAGCTCCAGCTGCACTCTGGCTCACCCATGGCCATCAGCCTGCCTGGAGGTCCTCCCTGGACCCACTCCAGAAGCTCTTCCCCTGTCCATGCCAGTGCATGGCAAGCTACAAACCACTGGCTCACATCATCCCTGGTGCAAGCCGTCCTGCTGCTGTCAGAGCCTGCGACAGGGCCCAAGCACTGAGGCCATCATCACCCTGCTGGAGGCCAGACCTTCATTTTCTACTTGTTAGACATCACCTTTTCTTCTAGCCCATAGCACGACATAACACAGAGCTGCAGCATTGCCAGCCACAGGCAGCCAAAGATGAAGCTCCAGGCTTTTATGCAGTTTGCACGAGGGTAAACATGAGCGTGGCTCAGAGCAAATGTGGTGGTCATTGCAGGCACATCTGAGCAGATGAGATGACTCTGCCCTCATCACCCATGTGCAGCAGCCCAGGAACGTGTGCCATCCTGGGAGCCACGATGCTCCCGGAGCTCCAGCACTCCTCCCAGGCAGCTCTGTGCCAGCAGCACCCTGCACCCAGCCCGTCCGCATTCCCAGGGTAGACAGTGCACTCCAAACACACTCCTGCCCTCTCGCCTCTGCAGGGGAACACCAGATTTGGCCTGTCAAGCATGTTTACTGGTGGGTTACAAATAATTGCGCATGTTGATATGCGATTGTTAATATGTCTGTTGATATTGATTAAATCAGGAGTAAGATGTTTCCCTTTTCTTTGGCATGGCACTTTGCCTGTTTGTTTCTGGCTGGCGCCAGCGCTGAGCAGGCAGAGTGACTGCCAGCAGCGCTTGGCCATGCCTGCGCTGAGGTGCCGATCGGCAGAGGCTCGGGAAATGGGCTTCACATCGGATTTTGCAGATCAAGCCTGGACGGTGCTAAAAGCGTGTCAGGCCTCTCAGATCCTGCTGGGAGAAGCATTTCAAAGTGAAGCATTTTTCAGGGATTAGGAATATTTTGCTAAACTTTGAGTTCCTCCATCCCCAAACAAAGCTGGGATTGAACACATCCCATGGGTGCCTCATTTTCTATGTCAGCTCACACCAAAGGCCATGGTTCCCTAAAAAACATTTTCCTTCCCGGCACATCATCCTGGGTATGACCACAACCCTCTCTAGCCTGGGAGCCAACAGAGACCCCTGCCAGCCCCAGTGCTTGTACCGCAGCCAGGACACCAACATCTGCAGCACGCCCAGCACCCTCTGGTATGGGACTCTGCCCTCACCACCCATGAGGGACATGGAGCCATCTCCCAGGAGGGTGTCCTGCGCTGCAGCCTTTTCCCAAGCTGGACCAGCAGATCCCTCCGCCCATGGGAATGGTGTTTCAACACATTCAGCCACCTGGCAGTAGCACTCTGGGAAGCCTCATCCAGATTCAGGAGTGCAGGCTGTTCCCCCTCCACCACGAACCAGCCTAATGCCCCGTCCTCACCAGCTGTACACATCTGCCTCATTTCAGTCCTGCAAGAGCACTGCAGCTTCCAGGGCACTTACTGAGGCAGAAAAACTAAGCGTTCGCAGGATCAGAGCCCAATAAAAGAACGCATACACTCAAGTCACCATGTGAGCATGCTTTGTACACCTTCAGCTGGGTATGTGAGAGAAAGTGATCCTAGTATTTAACAGGATGTTGTTATTTATTTTTTTTCCAGTCCAGTTTCTGAAGGAGGCAAAATTTACGCGACTGCACTACTTACTTCCCAGTTCTTTCTGGTACTACTATGCTCCAGTTGCTGATTTCAGCCAAATCTAATGCCGCAGAGGAATCTCAGATGTACCAAATCGCTTTGGGTCTCAAGAAAATATGTAGAGATTGGAACTGCTGTCCGCTCTGAAGAACAAGACTGCAATGTGAAATTACCCATGTCATTAGATACCACGGATCTTACATGGGAAAGCAACACTATGAATACTCCAGCCACAGGAAGAGCTTTAATCAGGATGAACGGAAGACAATCAAGCCATGGGAGAGAGCGCCAGAGAAAAAACAGGATTCCTATGTTCTGCTGCTCTTGCAGCAATTCCCCCCCTCCTCCCCTTAAGAACCAAATAATCAAGTGGCTCTTTTTCCAGCCTTGCGTTCACATGCTCTTTTTCTATTGTCTTTCTCTAGCTGCTTGCACACAGCGCAGAGGTTACTGACTCTATATCACACAGCATCCCTGAGAGCCCAGGGCTGAGCAGGCATCAGCAGATACTTTGGCAACTGCATTCTCCAAGAGGAGAGAGGAAAGGAGGAAAAGCTGCTGTCCCTGCTAGTTCATAGCCTCAGATTTTAGCTAATGCTGCTTATGAACAGCCAGGCGTGAACCAAGAGCTCA
>NW_009632946.1:45433-49772 GCF_000690535.1 Cariama cristata | reverse complement strand
GGACGCTTGCCCTACCCATGACAGGCACTCCCCAGCACCGAGGGGGCAGCTGGCAACATGCACGTCCCCAAGGGTGCAACAACACGCAGGTATTAGCAGTGTGGTAAGCACATGCCTTTTGACTAGAGATGAAGAGCAGTCACTGGACAGGACAACAGCAACCAGAGGCCCGTGTCAGCTGCACTTCCATGGGAAAGGGGGTTGCACCAGCAGCCTGCTGCCTCCCCTTCCCATGCAGGCTGCGATTAAGGGCTCCACGAAGCCGTGGCAGAGCTAAGCATCCCACGTTTTTGATGTGTTACCCAGATGTGCAGAAAGCTGGATCAGGCTGCTGCAGCTACAGCTCAGCAGCTTCAGGGCTTACTGGGCCAGATTTTGGGCAAGGTCCCATGCTGGCCCTGCTGCACCCAGTCACATCACCCAAGCCCCATTTACAGCGTGAAGGAGGCAAGGAGCCAGTGGGGCTCCCCATCATCCCCAGCAGCAGGTCTGGGAGGTGGGCACCTCTGTCTGCCCAGTTTAGCAACTGCATCCTCTCTGTTGGGTTTCCTTCAGAGGGGGACAAGAAGGAAGTAGTATTATTTTGCCTTTGCCCTGTACAGACAGGCAGCGCAAGGTGTAGCGAGGTACTCTTAGCTGGGGGAGCTTCCACTTTCCTGCCCCATGGTCATTTCCTCTAATGCTGTAGATGAGCAGAGTTATCCAGACACTTTGACACCTCCCTTACAGCCATCTTCGTCCTTTCCACTGTGCCACTCCGCACAACACTACTGCTGCCATTCCTCCTGCATACCCTTCCCTCTTCACCACCACCACAGACTGGCCAGCCAGTCGTCCCAGTCAACCACATCAATCCTCCCACCACTCACAGCCATCTCCATAGCATTTAGGCAATACAGATACAATGCACAAAACACTTCTACATATTCTGATAATGTCCCATTCGCTTACACTCCCCATGAGTTGTAAGCTCTTTGGAAGAGACACGCGCATGCTCCCATTGCACAACATGGCTGTACCACAGGGCACGAGCTGGCCCTACAGGCTCTAACAGGGACAGAAGGCACGGCCCTTCCCCTCTGGGCAAGTCCTGCTGCCAGACCCCTGGGGTACAGCCCAGAGGGGACTGATGACGGCCTAACTCACTAAGAGGTTAGGACTCCAACTTCTCCCCAACGTTACGTCAAGCCCATCCAAGCTGGGCATGGAAGGACATAACTGCAGAAGGGACTGAGATACAGTGAGATCATGCATTTGATCCAGGGACAGCAACTACATGTTGCTCCTTTCTTAGGGTGTCTAGTTATCCTCAGCAAAACCATAGTTCAGAGAAAAAAAAAAAAATCACCTATAAACCAGATTTTAATTTAATGGTAACAGCTTTACAGGTGTGGAATGGGGTTTTAAAGAAAAATAAGGTCTACACCTCTTAACAAAACTTAACTGGTTCCATCCACAGCTCCCCTAAGCTACTGAACTCATTGTACACCTATGTTTTATGCATAATGACTTTTCTATCTGGTATCAGACAGTAATCATTCCAGAAGGCAAGAATCTCAAAATAACCACAGTATATGCATACAGAATACATTTAAAAGAAAAATCTAAATTGACTGTTCAGACCTTCCCTCACTTGCCAGTGGATCTTCTCCAAACAGAAGGCATTCCAAGTCGGTGTAGGAAATGCTAAGATAGCATGCTTTCCATATTGTGTTATCAGAGCGTCTTCCAAAAACTCAAGCTTTCCCATACAACAAAATGTCATGAAGAAGGTTTTACTCCAGTCTGCATATCACAGGCTGTACATACTGCTTCAGCTACTGTAACGTTGGCAAGCAAAGCTTGTAATGACTTGAAGTACAGTTTAGGAGCAGAAAAACTTTGCTTCAGAGCCACTTGCTCACACTGTCTGATTTTCATTAGGAGGGGTTTGTGTGCCTGTGTTTTTTTCCCTTAGGAATGAAGACAGAGATAAATGTCACAGAGGACTTTTTGGCTTTCAATTCTTTCACTGTACAGAGCATGATTAACTGAGCTGATGTCGTATTTGCATTGAAAGGAGGTGGAGTTTCCCAGAATCAGCCAGCCCAGCTGAACGGAAAATTGGGTCAAACCCTGGCAGCAACAATGCACTTCAGAGCACAAGCAAGCATCTCAGGTTTAAAAACAGATTTTACACCCAAGTGGGTAGCTTCCCTCCCATTAACGTTAAATCACTTGCTCTCCTCCCTGTTTAAGTGAGGTCAGCGAGAAGCAGTCTCTGCAATACTTCACTTAGACACCATCACAGCAAGACCAGCAGAGCTGGGTTCAAACAGCACAAAAGGCAACAAGTAGCATCACTGCCAGGAATCCAGGTGCAACAACCCACCAGAACACCACAAAACAAACCACCCAGCCACAGATACACCCTCATGCAGTCTTACCTGGCAGAGTCCAAACTGCTTGGTGGTCCCCACGCAGCATTTCTGCTCCTGTGGCAGTGACAGCAGGTGGGCAACAGGGAACCTGGGGGAGGTGGAGCCTGGTCTCAGCCACAGGGGCCCCAACCTGGCAGGGCAGCAGTCAGGAAGCCCTTGCTGCACATCTCCATCAGGGCTAGGCACGGTGGGTCAGCCCTTCTCACTGCTGCATCTCCTCTGCAGGTCAGCCCCACACTCAGCCTCAGCCTTGTTCCTCTGGGCCCCAGCTGTAATCAATGCAAGAAAATAAGCTCACTCAGAGGTTAACACAGAGCACCTGGTGCCCAGGCCCTGCCAGGGTCTCACCTAGGGGAACCTTGGAGGGTCAAGCTCAGTCCTCACAGCCACCCTTCCTCCAGCAAGCCCTCGCTAGCTGGGGTAGTCTGGCAGGGAGCGAGGCCCCAGCAGCGATGGGCACCCCAAGTCTGCTCTGTGTGTCTGTTTGTGCGTGCAAAGATCCCTGGGGGTTTGCTGGGGGCTTGGCTAGTCCTCCGCCACACTAAAACTGCTGTGCAGGACCGCTGGGGCGGTGTGGGTGCCTGGTCCTATGGCCAGACCTGGGCAAGAGGGAAAGGAAACAGAGTTTCACCAGAAACTCGGTCTTCGGCACATTGATTGAAGTTAAGTTCTGAGTGAAACAAAATATACTATAAAGGTTTTAATAAAAATCCATTTACCCAAATAAGGTCCTCATTTTCCTTTTTTTCTTTAACTGTCAAAGAATTTGACAAATTTGATCAGATCATATCGCTGAGCCGAAAGTGTAAGTTCTGGGAATGAGCTATTTGCATCACTGTAGCTCCCCACTTACAGTTTTGGGCTTGCTACGCGCCCCCCTTTCTGCCTACTCCGCTATTACAACCCATCTGATCTCGCTTAGGGTGGAAAAACGCACTTCTGCAAGCACAGAAGACTTCACAGCAAAATGGCAGAGTTCTCGCCTGCAGCTCAAACAGGGCAGGCTGGGTGCCCCACCAGGGGGGCATGTCTCACTTGCCCCTTCTCATCCTTCAACAGGCCCAGCCCAGCCTGCACAGCTCAGTGGCAGAGCCCCAGGGTGCCGAGCTCCATGCAACGCAGATGCTGGCTGTGAGTTGCATGCTTAAATATAAGCACATGTGCAGATACACTTACTTAAAAAGGTGTGTGCATGAAATTTGGCTGAGCAACTGTTTGACCCCAGCTCTGATTAGACAAGGTAGATCTTTATGCCGGTGGCACACAGCGCTGAGTAAATACGTTACCCCCTCCCAAAAGCAAGGGCCATGTGCAAGACCCGCAGCTTGGCCGAGTCACTGCAACTACACCACAGCAGCAGGAACAGGGGCCCTCTCCTCTGTGCTGGCCCAGGTGCCGACGGCTCGTCATGGTTGTCTTGCATCAGAAGATGCCACGTGGAGCTCACACACACGGGCTGCTCACAGGCTCCAGTGCCTACCTCTGCTGGGCAGCAGCCACTCTTCAGGAGAAACCAGAAGGCCCCACTCTGTAAGTAAATAAAAGATGCTTTTGTGGAGACCAAAGTACTGCTTTCTTTTATTTATCTTCGCTCTGCACAACAAACGCCCTGGTGACAGGAGCAGTACCACCAGCAAGCCCTTCCCTTCCAAAATGCCACCTTCCCTCAGGACAGGGCACCACATCCCACAGCAGGGACTATGGCCTAGGCACCGTTTGTTCCCTCCAAGTAGCAAATCCCAGCAACCTTTCTGAGAGATTTGAAAGCCATAAGTGGTCACGCATAAGCACTCTCCAACACTGAGGCGTCCCTAAACATGTTTTTTTTCTAGGCAAAAATGAAGCTTTCAAAGGAAGCAGAGCAGCAAAGCTCCCCGGACACAGGCTATCACCGCAGCAGCAGCCACTCGGCAGCTGCA
>NW_009632946.1:25114-45402 GCF_000690535.1 Cariama cristata | reverse complement strand
GGCCTGCAGCCACAGCTCCTCAGCGCCCACTGAAGCAGGAGCCCACAGCTCGAACGTGGCAGTGCTCCACGTCATCTGCCACTGCTGTGGCATGAAAATGCCACCTGCATCAGCCCACGGCTTTGTTGATCCGCCTGCCTGCTTTGCCTGTTAGTCAGTGGAGAAGCATTCAAACACCCATGGTGTGGTTCCTAACTGTGTGAATTTGGGGAGCCTGGATTGTTCCTCAGGGATAAAACTGTGGGCGAGCTATTCAGATCATCTCCCGCATGTGCTCACAGAGATGTGGACTGTCAGGTGTTCAGCCTGAGCCAGTTTTCAGAACAATGCTGATGTAAAACTAATTATTCTAGGGAAAAGCTCGTGGTTTTGGAAGTGGTGATGGCACTATGGTTATCAGCTAAGCCCTGATGTCCATAAAGCCGGCAAGGCAGAAATTGCGAGTCCAGCTGCTCAGGCCTGGGCTGGAAAATGAACGTGTATCCTTTCAAACCCCTCAGGACACCCTGAGGTGCCCATCTCCCCTCAGCAGGGCTGCAGTGCTCCTGTGGTCCATTGTTTGTCGGGTGTGAGATCTGACGAGTTATCCAGGCAGGAGAGGAAAGCTGGTGGCTTCATCCTGAGTCACTTCTGGTGGGAAGAGGGAAGATGGTGGTGGGGAAACAGCTCCTGGGTAGCTTCTTTCCAAGCCCAATTTGACTTTGAAGGGCAGCCTCTTACAGCTGCTCTGAGGTGAGAAGCAGCAGCAAGGAGGAGGAGGAAGAGGAGGAGAATACATATAAAGAAATGCCTTGGTGTTCTTCAGAGGCTTGTTTTCCCTTAAGAAGCCCAAACCAGAAGGTATTTCCATCAGCCAAGTCAGAAGTCCTGTGATACTGCAGAGTCTGGCATTACCCCTGCCCTGTGGAGGGTTTGCTTGCTCAGCTCCTCAAAAAGACCTGAAAAAAACTATACAAGCCATTAAAATACAGTCACTGAGTTACAGATTTCCATTTTTCCCTTTCATGACAGACAGATATCCTCTATTAGAACAGCTTTTATTTTAAAAGTGATCAGAAAAGCAAAGACAAAAGTAAACTTCTCCAGGGGCAGCTCCATTCCCAAACATCATCAATCAAAAAGCTTTGAAATGCACTGTAAAACTGGATTGAAATAGACACTGCATTGTGGTAAACCTGAAATGTCTCGTGACAATTTTGATTTTTTTCTTCCACCTATAGTTTTCAAAAAACTGTTTATAAGATTAGTAAAAAAAATGTTTTTATAAAAACAGTTTCAACATGAAAAATCAGAACATTCCCATCCCCATGGCTGAATCCAGCTGTCTCAGCCTGCTTATAACACTCTTATTTTCATGAAACATTTTCTTTTGATGAAACAGCATTTTCATGATAGAAAATTCCTGACCAGCTCCAAGTGTAAGTCAATACACTTGCAGCAAACAAGTCCAAGATTAAGATTCAAGTTCTCATATGCTGTGCTGGCCATTGGGAAATAAACCTTTTACTCATAGACTGAAATTTTTTGGTATGCGCTTGCTGAAATCTAATAAAGAGGAGACCCTGGAAAGTAACTGTAGATAACGGCATTCAAGTGAAGCAGGTTGAACCTAAGCTTGTTTACCTCAGAGGGTTGTTTCCTTCACAGAGAGTTTTTAGCTGAGTGGGAACACACGGCCACAGATTTGTCCAGTTCCCTACTCCCTCCCTGCAAGCACGCTGGGTTTACCACATCCGATGGGAAAAGTTCTCTGGCATGTCTGTGGCTACTATATTAGCAGCAAGTTTCTGACAGTCAGTGCAGCCTCATAATAATAATTTAATCTTTTTATGTCCAGAGACAGAACACTTCCATTTGGCTTTCCAAGCGAGCCATTTTTATAAGAGGAAAACCATCTTTTTCCAGCACTGTGGAAAACTGCAGGGAAATGAAAAGTTTCAAAATGACCAGCATCTGCTGCGTGGTCAGCTCGGGGGACCTGCCGAGGGTGGTGATGTTCAGAGCAGCCAAAGTGGGCAGAAAGGCAGGTCTGCGCCTCAACATGGAACGACTCATGTTTTTGGGGAGCACACACACACGCTGCCTCTCTGCAGCTCAGAATTAACATGCAGCATCTGAGGGGTTTGTACAGTGAAAGTAATTACACAACATGAGTATTCTCGTTACTCAGCCGCGTGTCTGTGTTGGTTATTGGCATGTGCACAGGACAGTTTATCAGGGGTGTTCATTGGGGCACCAGTTCATAGCAACCTGTGTCCCACTGGCACTGTAATGGTTAATGCCTAAAACTTGCCTTGGCTGAGATCCTTCTGCTGTTTGATGGCTCAACTGAAGCTTGATGTTTATGGTGGAAATTGTCTTGATTTCTTTAGATGAGATGAGCATCCATGGAGTTTGAAAATGTGTTTTAATTAAGATTCTGCTAAATTCTACCAGACACCTACTTGGAAAACAAAGCAACTGAATAATTAACTCTGATGAGAGCAGATGCTGCTCTAATGACAACCTGTTACTGCTCAAGTGCATCATTAGTTGTTTTACTGTATTCTTTTAATATGTCCAGAGATCCTCAGCTAACAAATATATTGGTATCCATGCATCTAAAATAATTCTTCAATGTGGACTGCTGTAGGAAAAAAAAAAAATAGCCAACAACTGAAAAAAAAAACCCTGCTCAACTGAAATAGTGGTTCTGCTGGTCTGCGTTGTGTGTGCTTGAAAGCAAACACTTCTTTAGTTATCCTTGTGGGATTATTTTAGCCATACATCAAGTGAAGCTTACAAATTGATGAGAATCTAATGATGCATTTATTTACAGATGTGCAGTTCTGTTCCCTGTTATGTTGCTGAGGGGTGAGGAGAGGGAAAGCTTTTTCTTTCTCCCATGTAATGTGCACAGTCGTGCATTTGACAAAGTGACTAGAAAAATTTCATCAGCATGATTTTAACCCCTTTTTTCTAGCTCTCAAAAAAGAAATCTGTATCATCTCCTAAAACACAGACAGAACTCTTAAAAAAAAGAGAAAATAGAATATTTATACTTAAATAACCTACTTTAATGACACACTGGACTTCCTGTTTTCACAATATCTTGTGGCTTCATCTTAAAGCATGTATTATTTTTATATTAAAAACTGTGGGTTTCTATTTTGGACTATCAGCATCAAGAAGGATTGGCCTGACCATAACAGTAATGAGATGTAGTGCAATAAAACGAGCAAAAATATCAAATGGGAGGATCTAGTTCATACTTCTATATTTCCTTCTCTATTCTTTTTTTTTTAAATATCAGACTATCCCTTTTACCTTGAAATAATTAAAAGATATGTTGAGGAATGATTGAGGCAGTCTTTGAGATGTTTTTCAGAGCCCATTGAGCCCAAGAGACACCAGTCTAGTGGAGCCAAAGGCAGCAGAAAACTCTCCATCCCGTGGAAAGGAGCTGGAGATTGCTGGGGGATGTGCACAGTGGCATCACCATCAGCTGCTGGGGAGCAGCACTTCTCACCTCCAGCCCAGCTGGGTACCCACAGTGCGGCCTTTAAAGCCTCAAGTCCTGTAAACCCAGCAAGAGTTCAACAAACAAATAATGCCAAGCCCATGCCTCACTCCCTGCGACCCCCCTCCGTGGGTGACGGGCCTTGCTGCAACCCCAACCCCAGAGATGCCATGGCCACTGGCAAAGCCCCGCTGCCCCTTTTGGAGGGGCTCAGTGGCTGGAGCCACCCAAACGCCGGATGGCGCCTGCCACACAAAGGCAGCAGCACTTCCGAAGGACTCAGACAGATAACTTAGCCCAACACACGTTGTGGCCAGGTCAGCCAGGAGCAAGGCCAGTGCCAGGTTAAAGACCGAGCGCCACCAGCCTCCAAATGACGGGCTCACCAGGCCCTCCCAGTCCAGGGGGTCACCCCAGCTAAACCCCTCTCTGCCCTTGCCCTGGCAGCATCCCTGAAACCACTGACACCATGCCTGCATGCCAGCAGCAAGATCTGCTCCCTGCACACACAGGGCAGCAGACAGCCTGAGGCACACTGCTTGCTGGGATCTGCTACCTGCATTGCCAGCAGGTCACTGCTGCCGTCCTGCCACATTGCACTTTCCACAGGGACAAGCCCCCGGCCGCAGAAGCAGCCCCATGGACAGGCAGGGTCTGGCCCCCTGAAGTACGTGGTGATGCACAGGGCTGCAGTTTGCCCTCTCTGAGCCATCGCGTTACTATCCTGTCACTAGAAACCAACGCAGCTATTGCCACTTTGTTAATGCTTTTAAGCAAATTTTAAAAAAACCCAACCAAACAAATGATCAAACCAACCAAAAGCATGTGAATATTCACACACTTTCAAGAAAGCAAGTTAGCCAACTCATTTCATCCCAGCATCTCACACTGCCCTTTTAACAATGCTTTAGTGCAAACAAGCTAGCTGCATTCTTATTAAGGAGGGAGGGGAAGAAAAGGAAAAAAAAAAAAGAAACAAAAACAAAGCCAAAAAAACTTTTAACAAGTTTGCTTTTTCCTGTGACCAGCTACTAACTGCAGTATGCAAAGCTTCCCAGGTCAGCTCTCCTACATAAAAGATAGCCAAGCCCTTTGAATTTATAGGGCTCACAGCTGACTGCTCTGCCTTTTATGGAGACCTCTTTGGGTCTGATTAATTAGTAATTGGGGCAGAAGCTATGCACTTCAGTGAATCTTGGTGCCTTGATTGTAAATCGCAATCTGGTGCTAAATCTCAGCAGGTCACATTGCTGTTTTTGCTGTGCCCCAGTGACAGAACAGATTAAAGCTGTGTAAACAGTATCTTAACAGAAATGTTTTGGGGGGATGGAGGGCTGCCTTTGGTTTGGAAGAACTGAGTTATTTATTTCTGAGGGTTCTATCTGTTCTAAAGCATTTTCATCAGTTGTCAGTCATCCCAATTGATCGTGTAGCAAACTAATGGTTTTATTTTGGCCTTAGAGAACTTGCCCACTGCAGGGGCTTTCAAACAGCGAGTCAGCACTCCAGTCACACGTGCAAGCCTAGGATAATAAACAAACACTATCCTGGGTAGCTTTACAACTAAAGAAAGGACAAGGACAGTACTAGAACACAGTTTTTATATATATTTTCCTACCTCCTGCCAGGAGGCCTCCGAGGCATGCGCAGTACAGGTTGCCTTGTCTGTACGTTCTTGACCACGAGATAGGAGAAATGCAGAGCTGTCTGCTTTCCAGGCTGTTTCAGGGCAAGTGGAGGGAGGACTCACACCTCCCAGTCCACCTCCAGTCCTCCAGCCGGCACCCTGGCTGCCCCCACCTCTGTGCCTGCCCAGGCCAGGTCCTTGGTCCTATCCCATTCTCCTCTTTCCCCATGCAAGTGGGTCTGGTTTTCCATGGAACCCGTGTCACGTGTTGCTTCCCCCACATGAGATGCTCCCGCTTCTGCCCATTACTGGTGTGCTCCCCACAGACACCTCCTGCACCCTAGCCCATGGCTGTGCCTTACTGTGCAGGTCCACATTGCCCTGAATCTTGCGAGGTTGAGCCCTGCCTACAGGTTTGAAGCAAGGAAAGTGAAATGAGTGTTACTGTAAGACCATAGGAGAAATGTTTGACATGTTGCCTGCATCAAAAATCTGGTCATTAAACACCTGATTTTTTTCCCCACTTAATTCACAGAAGCTTGTTAATAAATGTGGGATGCAAACCAGTGAGTCTGGCATAGCATTGCCTTTCCTCTGCTCCAGCTTCTTCTCCGACCAGCGTAGCTCAGTGCAGGTGATAGGTGCTCCTTAGACTGCTACCTTTGGATTATCTAAGAACAACTGCTTTTGAAGAGACAAGAAGTCATTTGCAACATGCTATAATGCCAAACAGCTGTTTTCATACGCTCTTTGGGAAGGAAGTGTGTTTATCTGCAGTTTCGATGAGCTGGAATGTTGTCCATGACCTTGCAGCAATGTTTTAACTGCTGTGTGGAGGAGAAGCCAGCCGGTGCTCTCCATAACCTTCCTTGGGGTGAGGAGGAGGAGGTGTTTACATTCATTTGTGTGATACACACAAATCCCCTGCCTAGGCTGCGGATTCCCACTTGAATTACCTGCTGGCTACTGTGGTTGAACAGGATCTGATCCGCTTTTAAACAACGTAACTTGTCTTTCAAATACAGATGTTCAAATTAGTTCTGGAGAACCCAGCGCTGGCTCCAGAGCAGGCAATTTGGTCCTGGAGTTAAAGGCAGTAAAACAGCTGGTGGGCAGACCTGCTGTCTTGGATGGCATTCATGCAGGAAAAGGAAAGAGCTGGGGGAGCCCAGGGAGAGGAGGCAGCAGCCTCTGTGGTTTGCTGAGCTCCTGGCCACAGCGGATGGCTTTTCTGAGTGTGGTGTCTGGCTGGTGCACAGCCTATGTTCCCACCATGGCCCCAACTCCTGAGGGTTTGCTAAAAGCAGGAGACCTCAAGTGCAGAGTGAGGAGGGAAACATTCCAACCCTTGGACTTGTGAAAAGGAAATTAGTCAGGAGAGATCATCAAAAATCCCATTTCAAATTTGGCATCAGACTTGTGCAGATCTATCCAAAACTTGTTGCATTATAGACCTCTGGGATCTGGAACAGAGATTAAAAAATCTTGGAAGATCAGAGGAATGTTTTGGGGTGGATTTCCAGCAAGCAGTTCATGACTTTTTTCCCATCCTGGTGTTGCTGCAAGAACACTTCCCCTTGTGTTAATTTGTTACTTCCTCTCCTGATTCCAGAAAACAGCAGTAAAGCACACAGCAGTGCAGTAAAAACTACTGAACTTTTAGAAACCCTACATCAATAAGTTCTGGTTGGCTAAAAATCTAGTCTGTCCTTACCTTGCCTGAAATTGTTTGCCCTGTCTAAAGCTTCAGCACGGTCCTGCTATCTGCAGAGCTGGAGAGCTGGTCATGAACTGGAGCACCAGAGGAGCCTGTGCATCACCTGCTGGGCTTGTCATGATGAGAGATGGGCTCACATCAGCCAGTTCAAGTGAGGAACTGTACACAGTTCCAGTGGGGGTTGCTTGGAGCCGGCGTTCAGGGTAGGTCACTGGGGAAATACATGTGATTTGCAGAGTTTAGCCCTGGATTTTGGCACCACAGACCTAAGGAGGCTTCAGGTCCACAACTGCCACTGGGACTAAGACTGCTTCTCTTCAGATCACTGCCTCATTAGAGTGCAACCTCTTACTGTCCTATATCAAACAGGCCTTGATGCCACCAAGTGAGTTTCAGTCCCTGAGGCCAAGATGCTGTGACAGTGGTCCAGTACAGTGATCAGGTCTTTCTTCTTCCAGAGAGTACAGTACCTATGGCTGTGGGATTTAAATGTTAAGCACATTACACCGATGCTTATGGAGACCGAAGAGGAATGCTCTGATGCCTTTAGTAGGGGTCGAGCTGAGGATTTCTTACTGAGATGCGCAAGGCAAAGTGTAAGAGATATAAAAGCATCTGCCAGAAGGCAAACAGCAGGCTACAGACTGGGTAGCAATATCATTCTGTCTCCTGAATGCTACAAGCCAGGGCTTTACCTACTGGCCTCTCCAGCCTTTCAGTCAGTTCCTCAGCATGGATTCCTCTTCTCTTTCTCACATTTTTCCAGGGAAGGGAGGGATCCCCAGCTGCTTTCACACTTAGCAGTTTTTATATGACTTAACATTGAGGCCTCGTTGAAGACATCAGGATTTTGCTACCAACTTCAGTAGTCACGTCTGGAAGTACTGGAGCATATGTTACACTGACTGCAGGGCAACTATTCACTGTGCATCTCTTAATTGCATCCATACAGACAAGATGTTCTACTGCACATGGTCAATTCCAAATGAGCATGAATCTGGCTAATGAAACTAGACTTTCTCCAGAGCAACTGTGAGTGCTACTCCTTATTGAAGACCTTATTCTTGCCAAATTTCAAGATTTTAGCTCTATCCATTCCTGCAGGAGCCCTGTCTGAATAATCACGGTTGATTGCTCATGGAGTTGTGTGAACATTCACAACAGCATTTGTCATCTTCTCATGTAGTGTTTTTCTAAGAAAATAATTTTGCTGTCAACAAATCCCTTTCTTGAATGAAAAGCTAGTAGCTAAAGTAGCATGCTTAGAATAGGAATGGGTTTTTGTCCTTGCTTTGCCAAACTCAGCACTACTTCAGAGCTTAACATCTAAAGGATCACAGTGAATTAGAGGATCCAAAACGTGTGAATTCTTTCTCAGTCAATGGCAACTATTACTATCCCATTACAATAATTAACCATGAGGTTGCTTGATTTTTCCTCTTTTCTGTGAGAGCTGAGTCCTGTGAAAGACTGTTCAGACACTGGTATCTATCACCCAACTTCTCTTATCTTTAGGCATATGACCGTATCTTTTGTTAACCCTCTTTTTCCTTATTACCATACCAAGACAAAGTTGACTTATTCAAATCCAGGTGTGCATTTTACAGTCAAGAGCTAATGTGATTTTATGTGCAGCCTAAATCAAACTGTTGAGCTGAGTTTAACTGTGTTTCATGTTCTTTCTGAACAGAGATAAAGGCACAGAGCTAAACTTGGGACATAGAAGAGCAGGAAAATATTCAAACTCTGCATGCAATTTTCCTTGCCTGACCTGTTGGACAGTTTAGCAGCTGCAGGCTGAGGGAGTGTGGCTCCCATGTTCTGAGGAGATGTTCCAACGTAAGCTCTGCTCATTCAGATCACTAGGGCTTCTGTAGAGATTAGACTTTGTAAGTTGTCTTTAAGATTATTTATTGTCTGCTTCATGCAAGATTTCCATTTTTGCTTCTATTTCATCTATGGTGGCTCAGTCCTGAAACACCGCTCTTGCATGTGGTACTTCATTGCATGTCAGTACAAGCCATGGTGCTTCATTCTTTAGAGATTTAAACCAGGTGATTTTTCTGTGCTTCTGGCATATTGTCTTGATTCTTGAGGAATAAGAGAAAGCATTTTGACTGCAGAGCTGGTGGTGGACCACTTGTTAGAACTGACATTAGCAGACACAAAGATGTGCTGTGAGTTCATTCCTGGATCACACCTGGCTGGTAGAATTCAGCTGTGTGTTTATTCACTTGGAGCAGAGAGTCAGCAGGAGGTACTGAGCAGAGCACTATTTCCCTTCTTTGAGAAAAGCGCTTTTACTGTCACATTATATCAGGTCATCCTGGATTAATATCTCAAGAAAATAGTTTTATATCTTTTGTACCATGCAGTTAAAAGCACAAACTGTTTAACCTCGCTGCTGGAGCAATAAATGGCTATCTGCATTGATGCCCATTTGCTGATATGCTTTCAGAGCAAAGTATAAATCAGTAACTCTAGTCAGGAATGCTCAAGAAGAGTTAGACATCAAGGTTTAAATTAAGCATTAATAAGAATACAGAAGAAGCCATTGCAATTTATGGAGGGTAGTCTTTTTGATATTCTTTTATATAAATATATATATACACACATATACATACACATACTATTTCTGCAAAAGAACAGGTTCGTTAATAGCTAGCTTAGAGTGGCAGCTCTGATTTTTTTTCACCTGGGGTGAGGGGGAGGTTTACCATGCAGGAGGAGGGCACTTCCTTTCCTATTACTGTGGCACCAGGCTTGGCATTGGCATACACCCTGCCGCTCTCCCTGTTTTCTGCAAAGAAGATAACTCTGAAAAGATTGCTGAAGCGACCCTCAGAGGTCAGGAGGGGATGGACCCCACTCTCCCCAGTGGACGGGCCACCTCTCAGTCTGAGGGGTTTTAAGACAGCTAGTATGTGTAAAGGCAAGCAGTGAGCCAGGGATTTTGCACACTGAGATACAGGCTATTGCCACGCAGTCAGAAGATGCTTAATTGAACAAGTATTGTCTCAGCAAGGATAGCAGGGTTCTTGGTCTTCTGATGCCTTCTCATCTCTTTCAGGGTGACAGGTTCAGCCTTTTTTGCTTTGCGCAGTTCTCCTGATTCACTGCTGGCATTGGTGGCAGAGTTAGATCCCAGTCCTGCAGTGGATCTGCAGAGGATAAATTAGTTGGATTGCAGATGGATGTATGTCTCTGCCCATAATAATCACATTACAGGATCACGGCCATCATCTGGAGCTTCTAAAAACAACATTCCCTCATCTGTTTGCCTAGCTGATGCATAACATATTTACATAGGCTCTCATCTTAGGAAGTTTCATCATCTCTTGCGTAGGAGAATGCTGAAATGATGTTTGCACCATAAATGTTCCAGATTCCACACATGCTTTCAGTCACCCAGAATGGTCCTGCAGGCAAAAATATGTGAATACCACTGTCCTGTAGGGTAAAAGTAAAAGCAATACATACCTCATTGGAGTTTTCCAGCTTATTCTTGGATCTAAAAGTTGCCGGCCTTCAAATATTAGCACAGGATTATTCATGTGCTCAAAGCAAAATATCTGCTTTAGCATTTTCATTAGTAAGATGTTAGGCTGATTCACCAAGATACCTAAAAACAGGATTAAGGGTGTGAAATGCAGAAGGCAATAGGACTATTTGCCCACTTCAGTTTCTTGAGTAAGAGTTTAATCACTAATCACAGCCTCAAAAACTACAGTCTGAAATTTAGGAAGTTTGTATCTTCAGGTTGAGTTAAACTGGAACTACATAATTGGAGGCAATCACAATAAAAGGAGCAAATGTAGCCACAGCTGGGACAAGGGTGTTACCCAGCCTGACTATGTGCTTCTCTTGCCATGTGAACGGGGACCACCGACAGCATGAGGTTAGCAGGTCTGCCGCCCCATAAACCCCTGCCTTTGCCCTTCCCTCAGTTATTCCTTGAAATTAACCATCACCAACTTGTTTTCTAGCCCCTAACCACGACATTTTTTTAGTCAAAATCAGTGTGAGCTGGATATACAGATGACAATTTCTCATGTCATCATATTGTGTGGTTAATAAAAATTATTATATTAATATTTTCTGCTTTTGTATTACATTTATTATTTTGCAGTCATATGGTTAAGGAAATTAAGAATATGAACATCCTGTGTGCAAGATCTATTTGGTTGACATAAACATCAAATAACCTGCCAGTCAAGAAAGATGGCTAGAGCTAAGTGTGGAGTTTTCCAAGTTCACACACACATCACTGCAGGAAGCTTGCAGTTATATGAAACCCTTTGGTGATATACAAATATTATTGTGGCTTTTGAAGGTTCTCTGCCCGAACTGAGGCCTCCAAAGCACACTCAAGGTCTACAAAAATATGGACCATCTCAGTCCTAATAGGTTCTCAGTATCTCAGCAAAGAGAATAACTGAAAGTCAGTCAATATAAAAGCTCTTGGAATGCTGGCTCCAAAGCACAAAGCTTAGGGGGCTAAAGAGCCAAGGGGGTAAAAGCCTGCTTCAGAAACAGTAAAGATCAAATAAATTTGGTAAAACCAAAAGAAACCACTTTCTCCTCCAAAACTGTTAATTTTCAACAAATCAGTAAATTCCAGTGTGTTCAAGTTGATTTTAGGCAGACAAATATAGCAGTAAGCACATTGCTGGCAGGCCACTGGCAGTAGGTGTTATGAGAAGTTTTCTGCTGGGCTCCACAAGAAATTTTTCAACCTTCAACATTTCATGAAATGTGAAAGTTTCATAATCATACTTTAAATCATTTAACTGACGTACAATGGAACTTTTATACAAAGAGAAACCTCAGAAGGTTCACAGAGAAGGATTATTATTGTGGGTTTTGTACCACTGTGACAACTTGGTTGTCCAAGGATGTGGACTTTGTCAATATGGAAAAGTGTGAAATGACAAATTAATCCTTAGGGAGGGTACTTTCAGTAATTTTATCCAGTTTAGCTCTTACGTCAAATCTCCCAGTAATTTCAGGCCCAATCCTTGATAGTGGCATGGACAAAAGCTGGGTTGGAGTTGGAGTTGGACACTAGGAGAGGATAAGCACAGCTTGTTCAAGGAAAACTTTCTGAATTAAGTCATTCAATTCTGGTTTGAGGATAAATAGCTCTCATAGTCCCTAGTCCCCATAAGACTTCTGCAGGCGCACTTTATTTTATTGCACTTTGAAATCTAAAGGACTCTTCAGGAATGGAAGGTTAAACATGCATGTAAGTGTTCATGAAGCTACAGCCTTATTTGACTAATTTGTCCTAGGCTGATAATCAAATACCAAATAGCCCCGGCTCTTGGAGCAAACATTTCCCCCTAAGGACAAACCTCTTTACTGAACAATAGATCAGAAGTGAGCTGGCACGCTGGAGTTTGAGACAGACCCACTGTAATTAATTCATTTAGAGCACAGCAATTTGGAGGTAGCAGAAGGATGGCAAATCCCACCCCATTTCCTAATCTTTCCCAAAGGAATGTATTTATTACAAACTCTTAAAATCACCTTTTGATAACGTTGAACAGCCTGTGAGGGGCCCATTAAGGCATACAAGGCAGACCCATTTTAATCCTTAATACCACTTGAAGATTATCCATTTTAAATGGCCTTGCAGAGCTTATAATAATTTTGTAAACTATTAAAAAGTATTAAAAAGCACTACTACATCTATCTGATGAGAAACATGCGCTCCTCCAGCCTGCCGGATAGAAAATACTGTATCTCTGTGACTGCCTGATGGTGATTCCAGCTGTGGCAATCCAGATTCTCACTGGTACAGAAACTTCCCAAGTTTCACTGAAAGCGAACACTGTACTATAGCTACCTGGGTTACTCTGCTCCTCAGGCTGAATACAGAGATCTCATTTTCTTTTCTGCATGGGGCACTGTCAACCAAAACCAAGACAGCTAACTCACAACTGCCCATTCTTTTCAGGATACAGTAACTGGCATTTAAAAGCATGTTGGCTTTCAAGAGTGTGACTGAAACAGAGCCATCTTTCATTTGGTACTTTAAAAAAGCTCTCCAATCTAAATCGCTTAAAGAAGAGAAAACCAAGCCATTCCATGGCTCCGGGACCAGGCAGCGGTTAACACTGGCTGGAGGTCTTCGCGTCCATTGGTAAAGGCAATGTGAGAATAATCATAATTTCCAAGGGAACTCAGAGTGCAGAGTTTACCAGTCTACCCACTCAAGAGTGGGTGAACTAACCTCTTCCTGAAAACTTGTGAGATGCATCACAGTAGTTGCATTTACTGTCTGCAGGCCCATTGCAGTGTCTCTTGATGCACTTCTGCGGATGCAGCAGCTCCACACTGCTCCTAAATGCAGGCCACTGCATCACTAACACAATCGGGCTGGAAAAGGAGAGAAAGAAAGTGGAGCAAAGTGCAGTGTCCACAAATGTGCAGTGGAAAGAAACTGAAATGCAGGTGTGCCTGGTTGCCTGAGACCCTTTGGCATGAGGAGAACCCCAGCTAGCTAATTCCCCCGACTGCTGTCTGAGGAGCACGGGGGAGAGGGGAGGGAGAGGAAAGAGCTGGGCATGCTGTCCACCTTGTCTGACCCACTGCTATCTGTGCCACCGAGCTTGTAGAGTCTGCATGGATGGGACCTGTTGACTTGTAAACTTGCAGTTGGATGATCTGGCCCTTTCTCAATCCCTCGGTTGCCTTCACTAAATGAACAACTATCACATTTACAGGGCCAAACGCTAAAGGAAAAGAAATGTGAGCTCAAAAGTGCAGCATTGCATGTTTGCCCTTCAAAGTAAAAAAATCAAGGAGAGCAGGCACAGCAAACCAAAAAGTAGACAAGGCATGGAATGAGTGGGCTGGTTTGGGAAAAACAGCATGCTAATTACCCTGGCCTGAGCCAGGTAAGCAGGGCTTCTCACACAGCAGCACCCATACCACATCTAAAGCCTGACCTGCAACACCAACCTGGGCTTGTGAGCAGAAAGGCGTTCAGGCTGAAATCGAGCAGTTAAGAAGTGAGGGGAGGCTGCCAAACTCATTTTCACTGGGGATCTGAACCACAACTCAGTCCAGGTGACATTTTACATATTTTCACCATTGTTTTTGTTTAATTTGTGAAAGCAATTACACAGCTAATTGAACAGTGTAAAGCAACTGGGCAACAGTCAATATTTCAGTGAGGTACAGCGCAGCTCAGCTTTCCCAGTTAGGATATTCAGGCATAGCGCTACGGTATCTATACCATCCATCACTGACACTGCCATCTGGCTTACCTGAATCCTCCCCAACTACAGCTTGCGCTGAACAAACCTACCTGACTTTTCTTTGGGCTCCTTATGAGGAAAACAAGGCAATGAAACACCCTGCACTGCTGGTGATATGGACAATGTTAGCTGGCATTCTCAGCTCTTAATTGAAGTGTGACAGGGGACAGCTAAGTGACAGATGAAGCCAAATACACTGGATCTCTGGGTGGTCACTTTGATGCAGATAATTGATGGCTCACCCTGTTGAATTACACAGTGTAAACATGTAATATTAGACCCCTCTGGACTGCTTTGCCCTCGTGTCACTTCAGCTGAACTACTCTGATTTTTATTGCCGTGGCTGAAATCAAACCTGTTTCTCTTTGGTGCGGTGTGGCATAGGAAACCCCCCCCCCCAACCCGCCAGGCTTGAGCCAGCAGGGCCCAGTGTGCTGCCAGGACTGCGGCGGGAAAAACTGGGGATACCGGGGAGTTGCTGAGGTGGCGTAACGCTGTCAGTGGAGTAGGAGATAACCGCACACACAAGTACGCTGGGAGCTGGCGGTAGTGCCGCTGTGTTACCTATGATAAATAGCCTGTGTCACCGCAGTAGCTGGTCTCCAGATTGAAGCAGACTTTTGCGAATCAGCAGGGTCAGCATTTGAAAAGCATGTGAATATTGTGCACTTGTAAATATTTGAGCACATCTGTTTAGTTCCTTCTCAAAAACCACTGGGAAAAACTACTTCACATTGTGCCATGCAATGCTGTTACCCTGCTCTAATTGTCAAATCTGTTGAGTGTTTTTCTCCTGCACACAAAAATTAAAAATTACTGTCCTTATTCATGATTAATTCAGCTGCAGTGCTGCACTGTGTCACACTGCATTTTTAAAAGTATTAAATTCCACTTCATAATCAGAAGAGTTTTAATTAACTTCTTGCCAGTTCATCTTTTTTTCCCTCCTTCACAGAGCCTCAGACAATCTCCAGAGCTGCTCTCCCTGCAAACATCTCCTCGGATGCTACCAAGGCAGCGACGGAGTGCCAAGCGGGCACTGTGAAAACTGCCTGCACCAACCCAAAACTATTTGTCTCTTCCGTGCCTCCCTGCCACAGGCCTGAGGCCAGTTGCCTGTCTGTGCAGAGCTCACTTGGCCAGAGCATGACAGAGATCTAACCCACGGCACTTCTTAGTTGCCTGGGAAGAGCATCTGGCTATCACTTCCCTTCAGCCCAAATCTCCTAGCAGATATGGGACTTGTCTTTTATTTTAAACCTTTAGAGAAATGGAAGAGAGGACTTTGGAGGAGCAATATTCCCGCCTGAATGTCTGTCATCTTCCTGCAAAAACATCGGTCCTCTTCCCCACACCTGGTACACCCCAGGGTTGCCCCAAACTGCTCACACACCTCTTATGGGTTTGCAGAGGGACTTTCCAGGCAGGGATATGTTTGCAGGTAAGAAGAGTCATGTTCCCTGTCTTCTGCAAGCTCATGAGAAAGAAGAAAATAGGTTTGTTAAACCTCATTATTTTCAGAACAGAGCAAAAGGAAAAGACAACTGCATGGAAAGAGGACCCATAGTAGACTCACCCACCTCCCACAGGTTTCATGAATCTTTCTGGACCAGTGCGATTTTTTAGACTCAACTTGGAAATGATCAAAGAGCCAACAGCCAAGTGGGCTTGAGCAGGTTTGGATCGCAATATAGGAGTTCTCCTTGTGAGCTGCAAGAACAGAGAAAAGCAGCAGGAGCTCCTCTCCCAGCCTCTGCCCCTATGGGACCCTGATGGAAAACTGCTTTGGCAACATGACCACACTGTCTCTGGATGGCTTCTCCTTGCAGGACCAGCACTTACTCAGCAGATCTCCTTAAGTTTTTCTGACCTTGGCAATATTACAAGGGTCACATTTTCACATGGCTGAATTGTTCCTGAACAATTTCTCTGATGTATTAGGCACAAACATGCTTTCTGTCAGCATCAGGCATGTCTAATCTCTCCACCTGCTTTCTCCCCCAGCAGTTACATTTGGTATCTGTTGCATGGAAAATCCCACTTCTTTTTTTTTGTTTAGTAGCACATTCCCACTGCAGTCTGAGGGAGCAATCACTCTTTGGAAGCATGGGGGCCATCTGGATTAAATTTGCTTTGCTTTCCCTGAGAAAACTTCCTCCTGGGTCCCTGATTTATATTAACTAGTACCACTGACTAGCATTCTCTCACAGGGATGTCAGATGTCCTCTTTTGGGTCCAAGGGCATGCAAAGCACACCCCTTACATCACCCCGTTGGTGGGTGATACCTCTTCTAAGAGCATGCCTACACAGTGAACCTATAGCTCTGGTCCAAAGCCTTTGAGACATCTGTAAGGCCAAATGCCTCTTCTTTTACAGGGTAAGGTCTCACCTTGCAAGCAGGCGGGGTGAGCAGGCACCTCCTGGCTGAGAAGGACTGCTCAGGAGGAGCATGAGCACTTCGAGTCCTTGTGCTCCCCCCGGGTACATGCAGGTGGCTGTGCTGAAGAGAATTGCTGTGAGCATGGATCAGGGCAGAAGGGCCCCTTGCGCTTTCCCTGGGCTGGCCAAGAGGAGGGAGGCTTTGGTGGAGCACACGCTGCGTATGACTGCTCTGCTTTTCCTCCCTGCCCGCACCGAGGCCTCACTTCCCTCATAAATCAGCATTGACAGGTTTTAGGGTAGAACTGGTACCAGTGAGGGCTTGAATCCCTCCTGAGGGGCAAAGGGCTGAAGAGGGCTGTGAAAAGGGTCCCTCCGCCTATGTCATGACGGCCGCGCCATAGCATGCAACACGACAGCACTTCTCACAGAGTGCAGGAACTGAGAGACGGAAGATATGTAGTTTGATAGAGTTAATGCTGCTTAATAAGGCATTGAACATTACGGACAAGACACAAGCAACAGGAAAACGGAAAGCAAACAAAAGAAAGGGAGCAGGATCAAACAGACATTTCATTATGGGAATTTCTGACAGTGATTTGCTGTGTATTTGAACACAGAAAGATGGGCAATAGCCACTCACCAGCTGTGATCCAATGGGGCATGGGATACTCTGCAAGAGCAGGGGTGATGTTGATTTGCTGCTCACACTGACACCTTGCAATGTCCGCTGCTCTTCTGCTGTTTCTGTGTCCCTTTAAGGATCAGATTGCCATGGAAGCTCTCTGAGCCTCCAGAAGGAGCTGGGAATCCTGTCAGTACTTGAGAGGATAAAATGTGGTTATATTTGATATATGAAGCCAGAAGAAACATCTACTAAAACATTTGCTTTTCAGTAAGAAAACAAGCAAAGGCATTCCTGACCCAGGGGCATTTTTAGTGGGATTTCCTTAATACTTTTTTGCTATCCTCTCCTGTCCGCTTCCTCCCAGCTCTGAACCCACTTGCGCATCGCACAGGTCGGAAACAATCATTCCGGTGCCAGAGCAGCGTGAACCTCGTCTAGGTGGGAGCTGCTCCGAGGATGACAACTCCTTCCAAGCTGGTATTTGCCTGGCATAGCTTCTATCTGTTTCTGGAGTCAAAGAAGCTGTACTCACCAAGACACTTTTCATGCCATTATTTTCTGTTTGCTGTCAAAACAATTGTGAGTGCACAATAGCTTTACCCCAGCTCTACAGCAGTCAAAACATTACCAGTTATTTTAGAATAAACTCACGTAATTACTAGGCCCTGGCCTATTCTGTCTACCCTGGGGTTTAAGCAGCGCAGGTTTCCAAGGGCTAAGACTGTGTTTATCTGCAAAGGATGCACTGATTTAAAACTACACATCTAGTTAAAACTGTGAAGCCACTACTCTTGCTGGTCTGGTATAAATTTGCTGATGTCCCTGTCTCCTGCACAGGAGGAAGAAGAGCCTCTAGGAGTTTAGCTTTTTATGCCTCTGCTGTGGGCCATCTCACCCACCCAGCACAGTGCAGCACCGCTGTACAAAGGCAGCTACCAGCAGTGCCTTCGTAGGATGGCAGTTTGGCCTCGCTTCTTCCTCGCCATTACAGTTAGGAGAGGGGAAATCTTAAGTGTTGCATCATGCAGGAGAATCTCCTTTCTCCTCTTTCTGTTGGGTCTCTTGGGTCAACTAATATTAAAAGTGAACTCCTCCATTTGCTGAAATCTTTTGCACTACTTGCTGCCACCCCCAGCAAGCACCCAGGATGGCAGACTCTCTCCAGACTTCCCTATACAGCCTGCTGTACTGCTTTAGCTGAAGAGTTCCCCCTCTAGTCTGAAATGTAGCCCTTTTATACCTGGAGTTTGCTTTGGGGGTGTTTCAGTGATTCACAATTTTTCACAAACGAGTATACCCAAAATATTGCACATACCTTTTAGCATCAGGGACACTCCAGGAAAATGTTTGTGCAGAAAGGAAGGGCCATTCCTTTTAGCTCTGAAGCGTGATGGGCTGAGAGCAAGAGACCAAGAAATGTTTTGTGAAATAAAAATAAGAAGGGCCACCAATATGGAGTATGGTTGATATTTACAGGTGAGCGCTGCAAGGCTGAGTAAGGGATTTGGACACTTTACCACTAAAATTCATCAAAGACATGCATTTCAGTTCCCTAGGCTGATTTGTAAGTGCGCCTGTGAGGCTCAAATGTACAATGCATGTGTGTAATTGTCAGTTCTAGTTTATTTTTAATAGATTCAAGGCGAGATAAAACAGACAAAAATGCAGGCATTCAGGTATATCCTGAATTTGGCAGAATGAAGAACAACATCCACCTATCTGCCTGACACCCATTTGAAAATGCTCAGCAATTCTGCATGTTCAGTTTGCAGGTTATTCTCAAACGATAAATTGCATTAGCAATTTTTGCTCAGAACTTAGAAGAAACAGGCAAAAGCAGAGTCGGATCTACAGATTTAAAGGAACCCCTCCCTCCAAACAGTGTAATTCTTATTAATTCATCTTCAGCCATCCCTCTTCTGCTACAGCCTGTCCTTCTCACCAGCCCAGCTACCCACTCCCATGCCATACACAGTTTTTTTGCCTTGCCACTGCCAATGGTTCGTACAGTGCTGCCCCAAGGGCCAGTGCTTTGCACAACAGGACTGTTACCAGCCTCTCTGCTTGTGCATCTCAGCTGTGCTGTGTCATCACCTTCTCTACTATAAGCGTCAAGGAGGTTCTGTCTGTGGGTCACGGATGATGGCTTTAAAAGTGCTTCATTTTGTTTAGTCAGTACATTTTCCAGGTATCACAAAGTTCTCTATTCCCCCTTCTTTGGAACACAGAGATGCTTTGGCTGCTCTTTGACCTCTGGTGCATCTCCTTCCATACAAGTGTTTTTCCTTAAGTAACCACAAATGTAGAATATACAGAATCATACAGCATCAGTGAAAAGAACATATTCATGCATGAAACACAATTATACTTTAACAAACACCCTCAAAGTCAAGAAGAGGACACAGGAAGAGACTGTGCTCTGGATAAGCTCATGAAAGGGGCAAGTTCAGTGCAAGATAGCCAACAAACCAGTGCCAAAAGGCTCTCCTGACTGTTCAGCATGGTGGGTTATCAGGAATAAGCAGAGGGGAGAGTTCCCTGGAGCAAAATGAATGTGGTAGGCCCTCTGGCTATGCCAAAGGATAAAATGGGATTCCCCAGAAAGAGCTAGGTAACCACAGCTGCTTAGAATAATTTTCAGCTGATTTTTGGTCATAAAAGGCCATCACTAAGATCTGAAAGTTAACAAAAAACTATTATCACTGGATCTGGAAAAGGAAATTTGGAAATGCTCTTTATCTTTTCTCTATTATTTTTTTTCTTTCTCTTCCATCGTCTCCACACCTTTCTGTGGTGGGGTGTGGGATAAGGCGTAACAAAGGAGAGGCGGGAGATGAGTAGGAGGAAGTATATTCAAAAAGAAGCATGTGAAAACAAATAATAAAGAAAGAACAGAACAACAAAAACTGAGATCTTCCAACTGCAATTATTCTCCCTAAATTTCAATGAAACCATTCAGGAAAACAAAATATTACTCATTTTCTCTCCAGAGGTTTTTGACATGGTTTCAACATTCTTCCCCAGCCTGGTTTTCTCCTGTCTCCAAGCCATTGTGATGAGTGGTGCTGGAGGAGCCACTTCACCAGAGCAGGAGTTGGGGAACAGACCATCGTATCGGCAGAGAACACATCACCCAGATGAAGAAATCACCAGGGCCAGGCTGAATCCAGCA
>NW_009632946.1:302-25083 GCF_000690535.1 Cariama cristata | reverse complement strand
CAGGAATGTACTGGTCACCTCGTCACCTCATCTTTCTGCATTTCAAAATCAATTTTATCTAGTAAGGGATGAGTGACATAATTTAAACAGCTGGAAATGTAAACATCTGACAGGCTGAGCGTCTAGAAAGAAAAACTCAAAACCTGGGGAGCATCTTTGTCTGGGTCAGCCCGCTGCAACGCATTCATAATACGAGCTTCTGCATTCATCTTGGCTGGTAGAGGTCAATGTGCTAATTTGACCCAGGGGACAGATGTAGGAATTTGTAGGACCTCCCCAGCACTTTGCTTGTGTGCAGGGCTTAGGCAGGTTCCCTTACCGTTGGCTGGAGGGCACACGCCAGTGAAGAGGGTGCTGGACTTCTAAAATCAGAAAGAAGTGCTGGCTGGCGGAGCCCTGCGAGCACTGATCTAAACAGCTTATGAACCATTACTATCTAGAAGTGTCAAGAAAGATTAGAACAAACATCAAGCAAAGATGAAATAAACAGCTATTGTATGGGCAGAAATGGATTTTCAGTTTCCACAGTAAATAAAATAATGTGCTGTCTTAGTCAGTGCCCCTGTGATGATACAGTTTGCAGGATTTTTACTGGCAAGCTGCCATACTTACTTTCATTTATCTGCCTCAAAGCACCATTTCAAAAAGTGCAAAAGCATGTTGTTGATAGAGTAGATTGTTTATAGCTGAATTGAGTATTTCAGAACAACACGCATTGTAATAAAGTGGGGGAGGGGACGAGGAAGCCAGCACAGCTGCAGCTTCTTGAATCCTTTGTCAAAAATCAATGCCAGAAAGATGAGACGTATTTGTTCTGTCTCAGGAAACGCAATACGCAGCCCGCTCACAGCTCCACTCCATGACAAGTGCTAACAAAGGGCCATGGTACTGCCAAGGCTGCCCCAGCACCTTGCGCCGACAGTGCTGGCACCCCTGGATGGCTGTGAGGGATGGCACCGCACTCCCTGACTGCTCCTTGGTGGCCAGCAGAGCCTGAGGACCCATCACCCCTCTGCACCGTCACAGCTCTGCTGCTGCAGGTAGACGATGTGGAGCACATGGTAACAGTAGCTCCTCCAGCAATCTAAAGACAATGTCGGAGTGTGGAGAGAGAGAGAGAAAGGTATTAAAAATAATAATGTAAATAAACTCAGGTTATTTCAAGAGTAGAATGCAGCCCTCGTCGCTGGGTTGGCAACCTGCCACCACTGAAGCGAGGTGAGAAGCCAGGGAAGTCCATTGCAGGTAGAAGTGGTAGCTGAAGCAGAAAGTCCCAGGTCAGCGGTGTCCCTCACACTCACAGCATCTTCAAAAGAACAGTAAGTTGCATAGACTGGTTCTCTGTGTTGAAAAACAGCATGAAAAGCGCATGCCTCTGGAGGCTTCCACTGCTAACAAGGGTTGGCTTCCTCAGCACAAACAATAAAAGGCTGATGAGTGAGGACTTCAGTTCCCCTGAGACCATCACATCTAAACAAATAACAGACCAAAAAATATGACTAGAATTAAGGTAAAAAGAGAACAAGACTTTACGGAAGGATAACCATAGCTGCTACCCAGAGTTAGAGGACATGGGGAGAATGTGAGGTTCTCCTTCTCCAGCCCTGTGCTGGCCCCGAAAGGAAACATCTCACACTCCCACCACGCTGGGGGACAGCAGCTTTTCTGGCCAGTGTTCCTGCAGCTTACTGGAGATAACAGGGGTGGTATTGCCTCCAGCCTGGCAGCGGAGGGTACCAGACCATGGGTGCTAGGAAATACACAGCCTTTGTTTCCTCCCTCAGCCCAGCTTCCCGAGCGACCTGCCCCACGGCCCCAAGCCGGCCGGTGCTGCGTGGGGTGGCTCTGCCGCTTGCTCCCGGCCGCCTGTGGCCCAGGCTGGCCTGGGAAAATGCTGCGCTGGGGCACCTCAGCTGCGTGGGTGACATTCACTTTGCCACGTCCCCCTCGGCTGGCCCAGCTGACACCAAATGCCCTTGGGATGTTCATTATGAGCGCAGCGCTCTCGGGCACTGTAGGCTTTCAGAAGATACTGTGGTCCCTCAGCTCCCTTTGTTAGCGGCAGCTCCTGGAGGCACTCAGCACCCCAAAGGAACGCTTGATCCTTCACTGAATCAAGCCCTATTAGCATAGTTCCAGGCATTTACAGATGCCATATTTTCTACATTAATATTTAACCCACCAAGTCTTTCAAAGCCCATCTTTCCAAACCTCAAGTTCCCAGATGCTTTTTAATGCCCTTCTCAATAGTGCAATAAAAGTCTGATATTTTATTACTCCCATGAATTATTATCCTAATTTGTAATTTGCCAGACTTTTTTTAACTTCAAAATCTGTACTGTATTTTCCCACACAAAAAAAAAAAAAAAAAAAAAAAAATGCTGTGCGCAACACATTTTTCACTAAGAAGCTGAAGCCTAATATTTAAATAGATACAATGATTTTTCTGAAAGGGCACACTATCTTTGTCACACTGTCAGCGAGGTTGTTTTATGTCACCTCAAATCATGCTTAAAGGTTTTCCCAAAATAGAAAGGAAAACCTAGAACTGTGCATGAAAGACTGGAAGCAGAATGAAATGGTTATGCATTCTTCTGAACTTTGATGTAATGCAAACTTCAAGGATGGTTTATAGGCACCTTTTTTTTTTTTTTTTTTAAGAAGTAAGCATCTTGGTTATCTGGAATGCAGATGCTGGGCAAATTCAGAAGCTCTGGAATGCCTGCAAGCTGTGCTCCCTATGCAGTAGACGCCAAAGATAACGGAGCAAAAGACATTCAAGATCTCATCCAGGACCTACTGAAGTCAGCACAGGCCCTTTTACTGACTGAGCTGAGCTGTGGATGAAGCCTCCGAATAGCACCTTCCCATCAATAAACTAGAGACCTGACTGAATCCAGAACACCACAAATGAGGTGGGTCAAATCAAAGAAAATACAGACACTGAAAGACTGACCTCAAAGCCAAACTTAGCACACTAAGAATGTCTAAACAGGGCAAGACTTCCAAAAACATGAGGTGGATGGTGTCCTGCTTCTTTTGACACGGGCTGCTCACGAAAGCAGAGCTCTGTTTGTATGGAAAATGACTGATCTATCAATGTGAGGATGGAAACCTCCATTTGTCACCCAGGGAGAACTGAGGGTTTAATACTTATAACTCACAAAAGTGGTTCCGCTGGAATCTCAGTGGGAAGTTCTGGAGAGGCAAAAGTGAAAGTTGTTTGAAACTGTTTGCTTTCTTCATCCTGCAGATCTATTAAAAATGAAGGCAGGAAACTTCTGTGGAGCCAGTCAGTAACAGCTCAGACCTGGCCACAGCTTTGTGCAGAGTGCTATGCTGGCAACTTGACTGGCAGCAGGCCAAAGGCTTTTATTTTTCTGGGTGGAAGCATGGCATCACACTTCCCATACGTACAGGCTATGTCATCCTGAAATGAGCAGCTTGATTACTCATGGAGAACTTGCAACATTTGAAGATTATCTAAACACTCGCATCCTGGAGCATTTAAACTCATCTGTGGTTGGTCAAATCTGAGTCAGAGATGTGAGAGCATCTTGACTGAGGAATCTGGATTGGGGACTGACTGAAAAAGTGCTATACTTTTGGTTTTGTTTCCTAAGGATCCTTTTCCACCATGGCAGAGACCCACCTTGCAGTGGACCTTTCAAGCTCTATTTTCAGGTGGACAAGAGGCTTTGGGTATTAAACTGTCCTCAGAGAGGAGTGATCCCTACTGATGTAAATGGATTTCCACAGAGCACCTGTGCAGGTGGATGAGAAGGTTCTTCCCAGGGACAGAGGCCCTGTTCCAGTAATCCTGCTTGCTCCGCCTTCGTCCTCTTCAACTACTCCCTGTGCAAGGCCACTTAAAACGCAGTTTAAACACCTTTCCTCCAACGAGTTGTTGAAGACAACTCCCTGTTTTGCTGAGTATGCACTTCTTGCCTTCGACTCTAACTGCTTTGACAGTTGGTAAAGTAGACATTTTTTACATCTCATCCAGCCAAGTGGCAGCTACTGATCTCAGAAGAGAGAACTCAAACCCTCTTTTGCATCACTCTTATGGGAGGTTTTTGGAGAGCTTCACCTCAAACCCACCATTTTGCTTGAGGCTGAGGGAGCTGAGAAGTGCAAATTCCCTTCGGCATTTCAGGGACCCATAGTCACATTGTAACACAATACAGGAAGGACGCACAGCTACACTACAGGTTGAAACACAAGCATGCACAGGGACAGTACTGCCTCAAACTATCACATATCTTAAAAGTCTTCCAAAGGTGATGAGGTAGAATTGTGAAAGCCTGGGAGAAAAGTCAAACACATTCTTCTAAAGGCCACTGAGAAGGAATTCAGAGAGTTGCTCATGTGTTTTTCCATGCAGGCAACCATGGCATTCACCCCAGAAGTCCTACCACCAGAAGATTGCTATTGGGACCCAGTCAGCTCTGTTGTCATGTTCCACCTTGCATCCCTTCCATCACCTCCCTGGGCTAATGCAAAAGTGGAAACCTGCCTATCCGTAGAGCAGGCAAAGCCTTTGTGAGCAAGCACAGGGACGATATGCAGGAGTGCAGCTTAGTACCCAACAGCGTGCATATGTGAGCGACGGCCTCTGTGTGGCACTTACCCTTCTGCTTATTTCTCAGGGCTGCGACTTATTAAGAGTAGTACCTTTTCTGATGAAATATCATCATCATGTGTAAACATCAGTGACAGACATTAATTGCAGACAATGCCTTTAATCAACAACTGAACATTAATAAGCACAGACCCTGAGAATTAACACGAGACACTTGTACTTAATCACTAAAGAGTACTTCTCATAAAGAAAACCCTCTCCTTTTGTTCCTGAAAAGGTCAAAGTCTTCTTTTCTCTATTTGACAAGGAGAAAAACCGCACATAGTAGAGCATATCTAGGCTGCTTTATGTGGCTTAAATTATTTCCATCCATGCATAAAAAACATGCCTTTTCAAAGATGTTCACCAAGTTTTTGCATGTGATCTACAGCTCCCAGAGTCTCTGTTCCTGAAATTATTAGGTTAGCTGCTGAAAGCAGCAATCAAGTTTTACTGTTAATCTTAAAAGCTAATCCTTTTTATTGACTTCCCAGTCAATAAACTTGTAGCTCTGAAACTACTTTCAGGTTTCCTTGAGTAATAAGAGGGTTTGTGTGTACCTCTGTGTGTGTTTGAAGCTGCTAATTTCCTTGCTGAGTAAGTTGCACTCGCAGGTTAAAACTGTAAAGAAATTTGCTTTATCTCCTGACATGGGGTCCTACTTCTACAGAAATCAGAACAAGGCTTGAGCTCAAAGGACTCAGGGAGTAAGGTCAGGACCTTCATCTGGTCACAGTTTATGGGGGACTGTTACAGGGAGTGAACGTTCCTGACCAACAGAAAGGATAAGGAGAGAGGGGGAGATTTTGAACTTTTGTTGTCGTTGTTTAAGAAACCCAGTGGATGTAGTCCTGTCCCTATTCTTGAATTAAAATCTAACCTAGAGAGCTAAAGAACAGTTAAGCATCACACAGATTTATCATTCCTCAGCTCTAGCCAAAGAAAAGGGAATGAAGGACATGCCAGATGTTTCAGACTACTTCAAGTTGCTGTGAACCAGTTTGGCTGTATTCAGCCAAGCACAAACCCTGCTCACAAGTCTCTTACTCACACCAGTAACCAGCAGCACGGGACTCCCCAGAAGCCCCAGCATCACCTCAGCAAGAAGAGGACACAGTATGGGGGAAGAAAAGCAGGTCTGTTCTCAGCTTACATGCTATGTCGAACACTAAAATGTAAATAGCTCTCCGAGCAGCAGGGAAAACATGAAGGCTTCCTTGGCTTTGTAATTTGTGGTGGGATTTTCTTGTGCCGAGCAGTATGCGTGCTCTGATTGAGGCTCTTCCCACTGGTGGGGGGCATTCAGGCTGCCGCTTGGAGAGCAGCCCTTCCCTCGGCAGCAGGATCAATGCTCTTTCTCTTTGACCATCACCAGTTTTGTGTAGTCTGCCAGAATTAAAATCTTTACCATTCATAGCCGCTGCTCAATCTTAGCAGAGACCACCCCCTGGGTTCAAAAGATGCGCAGGGGGAAATTTTCCCCTCCTGCACTAAGCATGAAGTTATCTGTCAGACTAACCCCCTTCCCAAGACCATCCAGACAGCAAGATGCTATCCAACCTTCGGTTGCACCAGGTGACCACAAAGATCTGAGCACTTCTCAGATCTAGCTGCACTCGCTGGCCGCACAAGCCAGGACACGCTGCAACTCCCAACCTCACATTTCTGCTCGGGTTTCAGGTGGGCCTGTTCTTAGCATGTACAGCAAGCTTCATGCTCTTAACATTTCCCAGAAATTCAAAGTGACAGAACCGGAGGTATTGCAATCTGGAACTCTTAACTTTCGTAAACTGGTGAGAATACTGGAATGTGCATGTTCCTTATTTAACTGCTCCACCAGCTTTTCTTATGTGCTGCTCGGCACAGCCATTCAGGATACATATTAGACAGCTAACATCTGGACTGAATATCTATTAGGACCATATGCTCTACTCAGCTACAGCATCATGTTGGAGATTGGGAAAATCCAAACCAAATGGAGATACCAGAAACTTTCAAGGGTCAAAAATAAAGTCATTTTGGTTTTCCCAGCCCTGATGAATATGGTATATTGGCCTGCGCTCTATGCCTCGTGCGAAAGTCTCATTGTAGAAATAACCTGACTTGAAAAATGAAAACCAACTTGAGTATTGTGGTTGAAAACAGATTGACCTTGATGATTTTTCCCCAAGTAAAGTTTTGAGCGAGGCAATGCTGAATGCCTCTGTCTCCTAAATGTGAATGAACAGCAAGAGCCCCAACCTTCACTTTCCTGTTGATACTTTATGATGGTGTTTTCAGTGTGGGTGTGATGGTTTCCAGTTTCACCCCAACAAGATTGCCCTGGTTTACAGCCGAAAAGGTTGTATGTGCCCTAACATGGCCGTGCCTGGGAATCTACTGCTTACATAAACAGAAGCAGTGCTTAAATGCCATAAAAGCCCCTCAAGATAGCTGACGGAACATGGTGTGACTCCCTCACTACTGAATAAGGAATTGAGAGCACTGAGCAGCTAAAACCATTTTGTACATGAAGGGAAGAAGGCAGAAGGAGTCCCTTTAAGACGTGATCAAGAAAAAATTATAGATTCCCACAATCTCACAAATAATCTTGCGCAGGAAGAGACACTTCAGTGCTTTTATAACATTACAGGTAAAGCCCTGAGTCACCAGAGGCCAGCAGTGTTCTTTAGATAATAGCATTATTTATACCTGCCCGAATTTCCTGTGACCAAGTCAGAGAAAACAAAGACTTGATTGGGGCAAGGAGCAGAACTTAATACTCTGGCTTCTTGGTACTGCCACCACTTCAGATGAATGTGCTTTGGGGCAGTGCACATCTCAGCAGCGTCTCAGGCCCCAGATAAAGGGACTTCTCCCAACTTAGCTGGGACATCAGGGGAACCATTGCATTTTATCCAAGCAATAGCCATACTGTATTTTCCCAGGTCAAAATGGCAACCCTTCAAAATAACAAACACAAAATAATTTTGCAAGAGAAAACAATTCCATTTTTCACTATTTTTTTTTGTTACAAAATGAAATGAATCAAAACCTCTGTATTTAAAAGGCTGACATAAAAAAATCCTAAACATCCTTTTTTAACAAGTGCTCTTATTATCTTAATGGTTTAGATGGATGGATCAACACAACAAAAGTAGAGGAAAATAGGGCATAGCTGGGATATTTCTAGTCTGGAGGAGGAGAACTGGAAGAGCTGGATGAGTGGAGTGATAGAAATGGGTTGGGATTCAATTCAATAGCACGATGCGCACAACTGTAAGCTGTAAGAAGTCAGAGCAGCATCGCAGCTGTGCCCTGGGAGATCATTGGCTGAGAAGGGCCTAGATGTATTGGCTGGTCACAGGACAAGCATGAGACATCAGAATGACCTGGCCTCTAGAAAAGCAGGAGTCTGCTGTGGCAGGTCAGGCAAGGTCATTCCCCAGAGATAAGGCAGCAGCCACCAGCCCTGTTCAAAGCCAGGAGACTTCACCAGGAGGGCCACAAACTCTTGTTCAGCACCCATGTTCAGGAAAGATGAAACGAGTAGAGAGAAAGGCTATCAGGGCAACCAGGGAGGCGCGGATCCTGAGGTTCTTGGCTGGTTTAGCCCAGCAAAATGGAGCCAGGGCGGATTGCAACGGTGGCTGCAGATTCATGGGAGCGCAAAAGGAAAAGGAGGAATAAGCATCACGGAGGGGGATTCTTTTCAATAATTGTGTTGGCAAAAGATATATAACAAGCAGTTAACTAGCCATAAGTAAACATTAATGTTTGCTTCAGGGTGTTAAATTGAACTATAGTTTCTCAGAGAAAAAATGTGAGGTTTGATAAGCCACCCAAAACATTGATATCCCAATGAAGTCAACGACAAATTCCTGCCCTTCATCCCCATGTCTGGCTGCCCACAGATTCAAGCAGATGTTACTGAACTCCTTAGTTTCAACTCCTTGCTGAAGCCTTTTTTTTTAAGAAACTCTGAGGTCTAGAGACTTCATTTTCTTCAGATGAAAGATTAGATTCTGTCAGTTCTGAGTACATATGTGGGCTGATCTGGCCTATGGGCCGTATGTTTGACACCTCTAGTATACTGTGTTATTGTACCCGGGGGAGGTGACGGGGACTTATTTATAGAGACAGTGTCTGTCAGGGGAAGTTGTAAGTGCGATTTGTGTGGGTTAAAATCGGAAGAATATGTACTCTCTAAAGTGGACACTCCCTTGATTTTAGGCATGGTCAGGGCGAGTGCCCTTAACAAATCTTAACAGTTTTCCATTTATTACTTTTTTGTGGGCAGACTCAGTATTTTTAGAATCCTCAAGTATATTTTTAAACTTGGAGAAATGACAAGTCCAGGGACTTCTGGGACACTTGAAGCAGATCTAACCTGTCATCTGTGCCGTGAGTAGCTGCAGACGCCACTGCAGACTCAGTGCAAATGCTACCTTGCTGCAGGGGCGGTGCTCAGCACCCACACAGCACAAGGGCAACGCAGAGCCGGGGCTACCGAGGCTTTGGTCCTCCAAGCCCCCAAACTGCATCGAGCCAGGCTTTCTTTTACCTGTTAGCTGCTCTCCCTTCCCACCACAGAGACATTAAAATACATGCAATGCCCTGCACAAGCCTGATGTTTTGGAAGATCGCTTCTTCCAAAATGCCTTAATAAGAAATAAAAAATCACCCTGGGTTAAGGAGGAGAAAAACATCTCCTGTTGATTTTGTGACAGGGGCCTGGGGGCTTCAGCCTGTCTCACTGAATCTGTTCCTTCTCTAGTGTAAATTATTTGAGAAAGAAAGTTTCCTCGTATTAGCATTTCACACATCACCAAGCACATTGCTGGTGCTTGAGAAATGGCCAACAAAAATAACTTCCTTGCAGGGTTTAAGTACATAAGATTTAAAGTAGCCAATGAAGTTTTCAGACTCCTAACACTTCAAACAGAAAAGCTCCAACAGTAAGCATACAGCTTAAAAACTTTAATCAAACACACTAGCACACAGCAAGAGCAAGTAGATAAAACAGATGCAAGATTTCTAGACCAAGTCATTCTCACATATGGTAACACCATCCTCTCTTAGGGGAAAGCAATGATGGCAAACAATGAAAATGCCCTTATTTAAAAAAATTCCTTAGTATGTCCAAACTGCCATCTCTGTTCAATCTCAAACTTACAAAAACCAACCGCCTTGGTTAGGAGTCTGCTGATACTTTACGTTTTAAAAAAAAAAAAAAACAAAGCCCCAAACCCACACAACTCCCCCCCTCCCACTCCCCCAATTTCCTGGAATTGCTGCTATGTAAGTTCAGGTAAGAGAAATTGCTCGAGGAGGTTATCTCAGATTCTGGTTTCTAATACAACGTACTGGGACAGCATCCTTAAAGGTGGGGTCCAGACTATGTTAGTCCAGTGCCACAGGTCCCTTACGTCTCACCAGCAGTTGGCAACAGAGCTGGGATCTCCCGCAGCCTCTGTGTGGCAACTGTGAAACAGCACTGGCCCACTTGTACTCAAATTTCCCTTACAACTGCTTACATTTAATCAAAAGTTTTTTTTCTTTCTCTGGTCTGGACTGGACGTAACTCACAATCTCAGTGATGAAAAAGCCAATAATTCACCTCACTAGTCAGCCCTGCATTTTCTATGTTCATTTATTAAATTAAATTCCAGCTGTTACCAACTATTCATACGCTCTCTCCTATGTGTTCACATCCACATACACCAAAACAGTAATGTTCATTAAAAGGTAGTACTGTTAGGGTTGCCCACCTAACAGCCAGCTTATTAAGTACTGTTTTCTGACAAAAACGAAAGCTGTGAAATCAGTACTGCCTATTGCAAAATTAGAAAAATGACAGACTGGTTTCTTAGGTACATACACAAGCACAGCACCATTGGGTGGACTGAGACCACTCTCTCACATCTGCTGAGGGTCTGCCCCTTTGGCTGTTCTCATTAGGTCCCTTTTCCTCAGGATTAAATGCATGCAGCAGAGGATTTTGCAGCAAGGAAAAGCTATCGGCTCCAAGGACAGGTCCAGGACTGCTGCACAAGGGCTAGAGGTGAGAGCAGCCGTGTGCCTCTGCTCAGCAAGGCTTGCTTCAACTCCTTTTGAACCCTCTCATGCACCGGCTGAAGAGGCAGATTTAAGGCTGCTTTAGCTTGCAGATTTTGCAAGAGGGGACATGTAACTTCTCCTGTTCTCTAGAAAACAGGGAGTCACTCAGTGGTGAAGTTAGGAAAAGCCTGCTTCCTGATGCACTTTGGCTGTCTTATACCCCACATTTTGGCCACTTTGAAATAAAATTGGTAACTTCTCCGTTTAACTTGCTCGTGCCATTTGCAGGCAGGATCATACCCTCAGCTGGAGCCATCTGGCATAGCCGTGTTGGCTCTGGGGAGGGCTCAGTCTGCGCACCCCAGCTGAGGATCTGGACCCCCATGCCGTGGCTATGGGGCAATGGGAACCTTCTGCGCCAGTGCGTACAAAGTACTTGCAGAACACATTATCTGGATGATCACGCAGCTCTCCAGGCGGCACATTAGTAACAACTAAACCCAGAGCTCCTCCTGAAACTGAAACAATATCAGCTTTGAGCAAACAGTTGTCCTAAATGAAAGTTCATCCGCTGCTAAATTTAACCAGGTTGTATGACAGCACATATGTGTTGATTTCAGAGAGGTTTCTGAGGCATGAGGGAGATCATAAATAGGCCCTAACATCTGAGAAAATTAGACAGAAAACACAGTTTTGCTTTGCGTTACACTTTTGTTTAGAATTCAGCTCGCTATCTGCTCTTCCTTAAACATCCTGGCACAATGCGTAATTATTAGCATGGTATCCTTCAGAGGGAATAGAAAGTGGAAAAAGTTATTTTTATTTCAGCGTCATACACAAATTAATGGGAAAGAACTATTTGCAACATAAGAGTTTTTAACTTCTGCAAACTGTGAACCTGGCTGCCGGCACCCCAAGTACCATAAACTCCCTATGTGTTTGTTCTGCTTGATGTCAGGCAGCCACCAGTGCTGCCAGGTTAATCATCTCACATGCGAATAATCACTCAAACAATGTGAACGGTGAACAACACAAAGCCAAAGACACAGCTTTTCTAACCACGGACCTGAAGTTAGGCGAGATCCGGACAGCTGGGCTGTGGTGGGGCTGTGATGTCTTCAGGCAGCACTGCTGACCCAAGAGCAGAGCTTTCCGTCAGGTTGCAGGCTTCATCTCTAGGATTACATCAAGCAGAAACAGAGTTGGAGGAAAATTGTTATGAGGGCAGGACTGAAAGCAGCTTTCTACTTACCTCAGAATAAACAGTCTATCGATGCTAGATTGCCTGGGTGTGTGCTCTGGTCTCGAAGCACTGAAAAACAAAGCCCATAGTGCAACATTCTGTGGTTTCAACATGAGCTCTGCCATACACAGATGGGATGCATCCCCCGCTGCCAATGGCAGGACATGCCCTGAGGGGATGGGAGCAAAGCTGAGAAGGTGCTGGGAACAGGCGGAGGCTGCTGGCAGGTCTCTATCAAGACAGTAACTTAAGGCAGTCAGATCTACGTACCACAATGCAGTTCCCTTCCAACTCCTTTCCCCTGCTTGGCATTGGGGCCTTGTGCACACAACCAGAGGCATTTCCACAGGGAAGGTCCTGAAGTGAAGGCTCACGGGGATGCTGCCAGCACTCTCCGCCAGCTGCCCCCCGGGCTGGGGAGCCTGTGGCTCCCAGCAAGAGTGGGGTTGCACTTCACCCATGTCCTGACCGTCATCCAGCAGAGCAAACATGCAGCCAGGCACAGAGCATGGCTGCCATTTGTAGGGAATACTAACCTATTTCAGTTAAAGTTGTTTTTCCTGAAATAGAATGACAGGATGAGAAAAAGAGCCATTTCAAGAGCAATTGCAGCACACTGGTTTTATACCTGTGATTTCCCCTAGACATACTAAATTGTTTGAAAATAGGAAGCATTATGAAATCTTTGCTACCTACAAGTTTGCTTTCCTCAAGCCTAAAAGAAGCAAAATCTCTAAAAAAATTTAAAAAATGAAAAATACATTCCTAATAAATGACCAATTATCATGATTTGAAAACGTGTGTCTGATTCACAAATCATCACTCTGCCTCTTCTCATATTTCTTTAGAAAGCAATGAGGCAGAGGGGAATTGCTGTGCCGTGCATTGCCTCCCCTTGCCTAGCAGGTTTGAAGAAGCCAGCAGAAGGTGACACCTCTGAAGCCAGCCCCTCTCCGAAGGGGGGCAGAATGACGGGGCAGTGCATCGGCACCAGCACACCGCTCCCTCCGTTCCTCACTTGCCATCTTTCCTCTACCCGGGGTACATACAGCCACCACTACTCAAGGAAACAGTGGTATTAAGTAAATGTTAATGTAAAATAACATCATTGACCTTGTCACTGCGTAAATCTCTCCACTCAAAGTTGAACTGCATTTACCTTAGCATTGTCAAACATTATTTGTAACTGACAAAACACCCTCTCATCCACTCAGGAGGAATACACTAAGACTTAGAAAGCTCTCTCACAGTCAGAGTGATGGAGAGAGGGGCTGTAACTTTGTCACTAGGATAGACTGCTGGTTCCATTTCAAATCCTTTATTCTAAGATTCTCAGATTTGAAGTCGTTATTCTCAACAAAGCAGCTGATTTGTTTACAAATCATTAAATAAAATAAGTGGAAGACATAATTTTTCCTTTAGATTTTTGGCAACTTGAATTTTTTTCTGCAGCTTAGACACAAGTAACCTGTGTTTTATGTTTTCCCCAGGATGGAAGTATGCTGCAGTTCCTAAATGCCACACACCATGCTCAGGTGAATCCTCTGGATGCTCAGCACAAGAGATTTTTCCGTATTTTGAGAGCATCACTTGGAAAGCTTTGGTTTTACATGAAAATATTACAAAACTGGAGGGGGTGACGCTGAATACAAGTGCTCTGTTGTCCTGGCGATTTTGCTGTCTCTTTGTTGGGCCCTGCTCTCAGGTCTCTGGATGAACATGCAGGTCCTCCAGGTGCTGGAGACCATGGCAAAAACCCAAGGCATGAGGGGGGTTTAAGGAGGCCAGGGAGGCAGCAAGATGAAGAACAAAGGTTTAAAAGAAGCGTAGCCTGAGAAGGCAGGTGAAAGCAGGGCAGGGCAGGGGATGCCATGGAGGTCTGAGATGCCCAGAGGAAGGGGATCTGTGGAGCCTGCTGGTGCCGGTGTATGATGTCCTGCACGTCTGTCCCCTGGTTTCCCCTGCACTTGGCAGAGGAACATGATGATCGTGTTGGTGGGCTACTCAATCTGTGCAAAAATGTTTTCCTTTTATGTGTTGTGCTAGAACTGAAATTCCTGGGGTTTAATATATGAATTTCTAGCTAACTTTCCTGCAGTAGCAGGGTTGTGGTGGGGTTTTTTTACATACAAAAATATTTTAAAGCTGTTATCTCTGTGTATAAACTACTTTTTTTTTTTCTTTTGTTTCCCTCATCATCTCAAAGAAAGTTTCATCTGCCATAGGAGCACAAATACCTGTGCTTACTATCATAACTGCTAAAATCCACAGAAAACTTTGCAAAAGGTACATCTTGGAGGATGTAGCCAGACTAATAACCTAAGTCCATGCAGGAGTATGTTTGGATTATGCACAAATAGAGCATAAAGTCAAACTGAGCAAGAATGAAAATGTTACTATTTGGGAGTATGAAATTTCTGCATCTGTTTCCGTCAGACATGGCTCAGTGGATGCTTCAGCATCCCCAAAGGAAGGCCTCTGTTAGGGGGACAATGTTTTCTACTCAAAGCTTCTGAATAGTCAGATTTTAAAATTTAATTGAATTTCATTTCTTAAGGAAAAGTCCTAATCACACAAGGACCCACTAAAAAGAGCTGAAACAGTTTTAATGGGGGAAAAAAAGAAGTCAGAATTCCACAGATAAATCAGATTGCACAGGAATTATGCTGACTTGTACTTCTGGACTTTCCTAGAAATGTCCAGCTCCTAATGAGAAGATCCGGCCAGTCTCTTTGAGGGTACTCAGGGTTCAAACTCTGATAACGAGTAAGGGATATTTACTCAATGCACTTCATCCCTTAAACCAAGATAGTGCTCTTGGCAAAGAAACATGTTCAAGTATAAAGGGAGTGATCTCTATCTCCTTAGGCTTCTACATGAAGAAAGGAAAAAAGAATAAGAATTTACTCCTCCCCTGGGTGAAAATCTCAGTTTATCCCAAGAAAACATATATGCCTTCCATGCAATGTAATTACAAGTCAGCTGAGAAACTTGGAATGAAGGAAAGCAGATCCATACATTGGCAAATTCATGTAGTCCCTCAGCTTTGAGGGATGCCAACAAATCCATTACTGCAATAGTATTTTGTATGGAGAGAGTCCCACTTCAGGATTTACAGGCTCAATATAAGGAACTTGGACTGGAAAGGAAAAAAATTCCCCTCCCATTCACTATTTCCAATGGAAAAAGACTTTTCCCAAGTGAAAAGTAAATTGCTGAGAAAATGCAATTGAAATGATTAAAATTGCTGAAGGTTTTCCCCTTAATTTTGTTCCCGTCTGTCTCCCCCCAAAATTCCCACGATAATCAATGTCAGAAGATTTCACTTACTCTTGAATTCCTCCTCCCAAATCATAAATATTTATCACGTGAACGGGGTCCTTATGAGTCTCTCACATTTGTGAAAGAAAGCAGTTTGCTGCAGGATTTGACCTTGAAAATCTTCCCCAGTCTCACTGACAGGAGCCAATGCTATTTTTCCTTTTTAATAGCCTTGGAAACTTGTGCCAGACAGACAGAACAGCCAGACAGACCACACGCAGATTATTAAAAACAGTTAAGGGTGTGTGATTTTGGTATAGGGACATAATGGCCACTACATTATGGGCAAATGGGAGGTGGTAGGGCAGGAGGGAGGATTGTTCATTAATGAACATAAATAATGAAAGGACATTGGAACATGGTTCATTCAACATAAAAAGCCAACTTCTTCAGCTAGAAAATGGAATCAATTGTCTGAAGTAATGGAGGAATTAGAAAACACCATCAACCTTTACGTTTGGGATTCCTAAGCAGCTATCAGACTTGGATGTTGGGAAAAAACATTACAGTACTGCCTAAAAAAGCAAGAGGGCAGATTGTATGAACTATTGTCATCTCTTTCACAAACCCCTGCAGTGAAATCACTAAAGTGCCCATAGCCTCCAAACACAGACCTCTGCCATAAACACACACCGTACAACGTACACAGATCAATACTGAGCTTCAGTCTATCCTGGACACTTTAACACTGACGAAGCAACACAGCTGAAGGCAGAGAATGGAGCAGGAAGCAAGAGGCAACACTCCTTTAGCCAGCTTTGCTATGAGAAGCAGGAGGAGGCATTTTGTTTCCCTGCATCTGTGCTTTCCTCCTCCCTGTCTTCAGTTGGATCTGTAAGAGTGCGCGGTCACGAGGCTTGCAGCAAGGACCTGACTCGCATCCAGCCCTCAAAGCCGGCATGGGAAGCGCAGAACTTGTACACGCATCTTCGCTGCGCCCTTACCTTGCAGTTGTTCCTTTGACTATCGCTGATCTTTTAAAAAAACCAAAACAAACTCAACCTGAAAATTGATGACTCTAAGGGCAGCCAAAGAGAGTGGGGAATCTCAATCAGCTGACTGAGGTGGGCTTGCTCTTGCTCTTCTCAACTGGGGAGAAGAGACAACTTCCAACAGTTTTGATGAATGTTGGATTATCATCTAGGGATGAACATGACTCCCACATTAAATTAATGCTAGCCAGTGCACAGCCCCTATATAAAGATATCAATGGGAGAGGGCTGCACAGTCAGAGAAACCTCCGTGAGAAGCTACCCTGCCAAGACCAGAAAAGAGCACGCATAAATACCTCCAGATTGGTGTTGATGCTTGTGGCACAGAAAGAATCCCTGGGCCCATACAATCGCTGCGGTCCACTGAATTCATCAATGAAGAAAAGGCAAAGTCAGCAAGTCCTGCGGGACAGAGGACCTTCTGGTCCTACAGCTAAGAAAGCTGACCTGATCAGGAAACCCACCGCCTGCCCCTCCTTTCCCAGAGTCTCCCCTCCTGCCCCTTTATCTCCCTATGGATGTTTTGATAAAAATGAGGAAAAAAAAATATGCTTTTGTCAGAAATTTCCTTGGTTTCCCAAGGCTGTATGGTGAAACACAAAGACATTTTGGCCAGGTTTCCTCCTTCATCTCACTTCTCTGACACACAATAGAGTCCCATTCTGGTGGCAGGAAGCGATTACTCATGGTATCTCTGGCAAAGGAACACTTCCATTGAAAAATGGCTTTTGGAAAACTCACTTGTTTTCCATTGGCCTTAAAAAGACCATTGACTAAAAAAGCCTCTCCATTTGAAACCTTGCTTTAAGGTCAGGAGCCTTGTCTGAATTCAGCAGCATCTCAGAATCACTGAAGGAGGGGACAGTTTCCCAAGGATGATTTGGGCTCCTTATCACTTCCTCCATCTGCCTTCCCCAGCCTACCACATCATCTAAATCACACCCAGCCAACTAACCCAAATACAAGCCGCTAAATCAGATCAGCAGCTGCCTGTGCGTGAAAGTCCTATCCCAGGGAAAAAAAAAAAAAAAAGGCCTTAAATATTCTTCAGGATGCAAAAAAATGGGCTTGTATCACAAAGCAAAAGAAATATTTTCCATCACCACAATGAAATATTTATTAATAGCAGACACTAAATAATCTAGTACAGACTTGTTCACTAGAGTGCAGATTTTAGCGCAAGTCTGAGAACCAAAACCCATTTAATTGTAATGAATAATAGCACAGATTTCCTATATTTGGGCTCATATTTTGCAAAAAGCGTTAGCAAGTAAACATGGATATTCCCAAACTGTGAATATTTAGTTAAGTTCTATTCTGATGTTTCTTGTTCTGACTATTACTCTATGAATTATTAAACTGCAACCGATTTTCACAAGGTTGTTTGTTTTTTTTTGCAAAAATTGCTACTTTCTTCCACCTGAAGCTAAATCCACCACACATGGAGACAACTAGAGGCAATATATTCTTGAAAAGGAACGTAAGATCTAAGCCAAAGTATATATCGGATGAAAACCAGAACTGCTACTTTTGTTCGAGTGTCATATACTCATAATGGCTTCAGACAAATGAAGATTTTTACCAAATGGCTTACTAGTATTAAAAGTTCATGAGTAGAAGTCGGTTACTAACCAAGCATTTTCACTTTATTTACATCTTGTGTCTCTGACCAGAAATATGCAAAAAAACCCCGTATCCCAAATGCTGAGTGTAGGGGACAGAGAGGAGGGGTCTGGAGAGTAGAAGACAAGCCCTCTCCAGGCATGGGTCACTGCACTGGGAGGGGAAGCCCCATCTCGAGCTGCTGCATGGCACCAAAGAGCCCATCTCACGCTGGGTGGTGGAGGGGAGCCAAGAACACATGCCCAGGTGGAAGCCTGCGCCCTGCACTAAACCACCAATTTTCCCTCACTGACCTTGCTTAAAATTCTCTTGCTCTTTGTTTCTTTTGAGACTGGACACTGCTGAGCACAGCAACTCCTCCCTGTGGGTTTGTATGAGACCCAAGAATATGATCAAGGCTTCACGAGAGCTTCATCTGTGCTCGTCTACTCCATGGAGATGAGGGGTGCTCATGTCGCAGCAGCTCTATTAGCAAAAAGACAAATAGAGAATAGACCTCCAGCAGCTGACTTCTCTGGGGAGAAAGGAAGGAGACACTTGCAAACTTGCCTAACAAAAGTATCATCTCTAGTAAGCACTAAATGATGGTTGGAACCAGAAGTGTAAAAGCACAGAGGAATAATTAACATCAACACCATTTCACAGAGTGAGAGTCAAGTACTTGCACTCCTACTCTCAGAACTACCCCTACAATTATCCCACAGGCACAGTGGAAATACCTTTTACTCCTGTAGAAATCACACAGAACCTATATAGAGAAGGGAGAAAAAGAAGATGCATGTGCCTATAGCTGCAATTTCCTCATGCCAGGCTTACTGCTCAGGCCTGCGGGCACGTACTGATGCTGCCAAGTGGTCAAGCTTTTGCTGCTGTTTGCATGGCAATTTCCATGGTGCGGCTCATACTGTTTTAAGATTTTTTTTTTCCGAAAACGACTCTATCTGACAAGTACTAAGCGACAAAGCGGCAAACCTATTTAACCACTCTACCACCAGGTTGTGTTGGAAGCTTAGGCTAGCCTTATAGGTACCTTACAATTGTCCTGCCTATTTTAACATGCCATACACAAAGCTGCAAATCAGCCTGACAGCCTGGAGAAGCCTCTGATTAGACAGCAAACTTTGCTTTCTGTCCTTTTTAAGTGTAACATTTTCCTTCTCACACATGTGCATGCTCATTTGGGAAGCATCTGACTAGTTCTGGCATCAGATTTGGACACCTTAATGTGTGCATCTTCCTCACAGTCTCATAGCACTGAATAACACATGAAGCTGCATTTGTCTAGAGGACTGCTCAGTTCAGCCTGGGCGGGTGAAGAGACAGATATTTATTTACACTGCTGCCAACAGGGGTGAGACCCCGATGGCCTGGTGCAGGGTGTGGGGTACCTGACTGCAAGCTGAGCCATTGGTTTCAGCGCGAGTCCTCGCAGAGCAAGGCACTGCTCAGCTGGAGCCGATGCTGGCCCTCATCTTCAAGCCTTGTAGAGGTCAGTGCTGCTGGGGGCAACCAGAACAGCTGCCCTTTGCTAGTGCTCCTCACCTGCTATCTGCAAAGCAGCTGTGTTTAGAACAAGAAACCACAATGCCTATATAATATTTGTTAGCAAATACTGGCTTTCAACAGCAAGTGCTAGAGATAAGCACAAATTCATTTGACAAAACATGTCCTGTCATAGAAAGAAAACCAAACCCTACCTGCAGAGGAAAACCATCCTTTAATGTTAGATAGGTTAGGGTTAGGCCTGCATAGTCCTCTCTCTCCCTTACAGCGATATACTCTGCAAGAGGTAATGGGAGTAAAGTGATAGCTAGGTCATTCCTACAGCACAGAATAGATTTTGAATGGAAAATCCCACCATTTTCTTGTATAAACAAGTGCAAAATGCATTTATAGGATAGGTTCGGGTTTTTTCAGCTTGCAAGAGGGTTTTAAATTTTTTTTCCTTGCCACATAAACTCCCAACTAAACTGAGAAGAAGAAATCCTAAATAAAAGTTTAAAACTAACCACCAACTGGTTAGAAACCAAAAAAGAAACTCTACTAGGAAATCAGCTCTTTGTCTTAAAAGGTTCCAGTAAGATGCCAGGGACAGATCACTTGATTGTCTCATTGGAATAACCACATTTAAGGTTTTCAGAGTAAAATACATGAGGTTGGGCAGCCAAGAGGGTTAGTACAGGGCTCAGATTTTAACACAAAGGGTAATCTGGTCTGGCGCAGTCTGGTCACTGCAGCAGTGTATCTGAAGGTTAGGTTTTATGTTTATTAGCATCATCCAGATGGCGTTTTATGTCCTTAATAACTTTGTCCCTGACTAAGCCATGAACCTACTGTTTGACAAACACCGTAGGAAATACCCATCAGCAGAAAAGCCATTTTGCAACGAGGGGTATAGCCAGTACGTTTAAGATGCCTACAATTTACTTCTGTGTACCTGTCACCTTTTACTGTGTACATTTAACATTGTAAAGTACTTCAAGCAGTTGTCCTTAAGCTAAGGGGTCTGGGACAAATGAGTTCGGTATGTTTGTGGACCCCTGGGAGCCTTGCAGCTCCTCTCAGCACGCTTCTCAGCAGCGTGGGCTCCTCCTTGGCTGCTCACACCCCGGCCCTTCCGTCTGCTCGGCGCCGCCAAGGAAGGAGGGCCGAGGCTTTGGCAGGGCACTGGCTCCTGTCCCCTCCATGCACCTCATGCCACATCAGGCAAATCACATCAAGAATCCTGAGCTCGGAGGTTATCTGCAAATTGGGGCAAACCCACCATTTTCACAAAACAATTCAATTATCTCTGCTTACAGAGCACCTTGCAGTCCCAGAGGGGAACACCTTCTGTACTTCATTAGCAGAGATATCTTACCTCCAACATGTGGTCCCAAACACCGTATTTCTCACAGAACCTCCAGGATTTACGGTATTTTGACAACAGACAGGAAAGCTCCACTTCTAATTAGCGGGACTTGTGACTTTGTGTGAAAAACTATTTTAGTTTCTATTTGTTAAAATAAAAGGACTGTTGACACTTATTTTAGCAAGACTGTCCTTGCCCCACAGGACACCTCAGCAACCCAGGAGCTTCTTTCAACACCTCAGAGGTGCAGAAGTTTTTCCACTTTCAATATAAACTGAAAAATGTTTTATTTCTTCCTAGCAGCAAAACACATGGTCAAGACATTCCTCCAAAATGAGCAAAAGTTACCACATATTTGCAGAGAGCAAAGACTCGAGCACAGCCCACGCCGGGAGCTGGGGTGGGCAGGACAGCCAGCTGAGTGCAGCCCCCCGCATGGCTCCCCTCACCATGCCAGCGTTCACACACTCGTGGCGGCTTGTACAGTCATGTGGTTTCATACCCAGGCAGCCTTGTGCGCAAATGCCTACATAACATTTAAAACCCATGCTGTGGCCAGCTATTGTATACCAATCAAACACTTGGGCTAAAAGATAACGAGTTTAAACAATCCAGGAGACTCTACGTACTTGGCCCGCTGGTTTACTGAACTAATTTAAGTTAAATTGGTTCAGCCTCATGATTCAGACGAGATCAGAATGAATGTTAGCAGCACTTTTGGTGTTTCATGACACAATTTACTTTGAGTTAAAGCAACTGGAAAAAACCTTGTGCTCAGGGGAGTATGTATGTATCGCTGTAGAAGCAGACACTGGCAGTAGTGACATCAGCATGTTTTTTTAAGCATACGTTCGTCTTTTGCAGGGATATTTTGAGACCCTAAAAATGTCACTACAGAACTGTCCCAGTTTTTGATTTTGAAAATGTCACCTGTGTCATCGTTGGAACTGGGCTGTTATTTCCAGAACTAACCATTTGGGGAATGGTTTACGCGAAACTGAAACCTTAGCACCAGCTCTGCAGCGAAAGAGAGAAGGCAAAAGTGCTGGCGCTCGCACTGGTGCTGGAGTCATCCAGGAATTGGCTGGCTTACCTCAGGCCAGCCTTTCACTTGCCAGAATTCAGAAATTCACATTTCTTTTCAAATTTGCTGTTTTCTTTAGGCATTCATTTTGAACGTGACCAGCTGTTCTCAGAACAGGGATCTGGAGCCATATTCTGTATTTTTAGAGCAGGCATCTTTCCTGTTAAACAGAAAGATGAGAAACTCCAAATTAGAATATGGTTAGGAGGAACAGAAGAAAATTCACAAGTGCAAAGCTACTGCTGTTCGCCCAAAAGGCTTGCAACAAAGATGTGGGGCGACTTCCCTGATAACTCACAATGGTTCACCTGGAATGGGACAGAAAAGAAGTCAGGGCAATCACACAACAAACAACTCAGTGGGAGCCCCAGGGTTCAGTATCATGATAAGCTGAAGGTACCAAAAGGGGCAGACCCATGCCTGGTACAGGCTCCTGAGGCAGCCCTTGGGTCAGCACCGGCACTGACACAACTGTCTCAGGGACTAGATCAAGGATCCCATCAAGCTACAGACTAACTTGGCCAAAAAGTCCAGTTTGGGCTGTGAACTGCTAGTCAAGTGTTGCAGGTACCTGGGCCGTACAGCACAGCTTCTCCAGGCACGCTCATCCTCTGATGTCTGGTAACTGCATGTTCATGTCACATCCTTCCCATCTGTCAAAACTGACAGCCTGCCTGCTCTAACCAACCACATATATTCCTAAAACTTGTAGGAAATTAATTATCCTTGCGGCCTTTACTGCTTCAACCAATTTGGCTGAGGACAGCCAACAGCTTCCACTGCCTTTGAATGCGGTAAAAAATACACAAAACAACATTACTAAGCAATCCCATATCCTTAACAAACCATCCAACAGAAGAATCAAAACAACACAACCCCCCACCCCCAACATCAACACCAAGATTAAGGGAAATGTATTTAAAAGACCATCCCTGGGGCACTGTCTCTAAAAGGCCTTTGTCTCGAGCAGTCACTGCCCTTAAGAGGTCCCTGGCTCCTTTGGAGGTCAGCAATTTTATGCTGCTTTACAGGTGGGAAACTGAAGCACAAAGGAGGAAGACACCCTGTGACTTCAGTGATCAGCATAGGATCAAGTTTGTTTCCTTACCCACTAGGTAGCACCACTTTTTTTTTTAGTTTATTTCTATGTTGTCTGTCTTAGAAATTTGGAAAAAAGCACACCATAGGCCCAAAATATTGAAATATTAGCTCATTCCTATAACCAAGCCTCAAAAGATCATCTATAATTGTTTGTGTTGTTCCCAGCTGTCACCAAGATAACCAAAATTTCAAAATGTTACATTTTTATAAAGCCCTACATTTATCAGGTGACTACACATGCATCTCCTATCATTTGGCCATTATTAAGTTTTTCTCTTCTAGAGGAAAGCTTTGGTTTATTCCACATGGCCACATTTCTGACATGAATGACTTAAATTTGTAGCAAAGTAAGTTGAAAAGTTTCAGTCATCCACTCTGTGCTGTCAGGATCTACAAATCCAGATTAAATGCTCTATGGGAGACTTTACCCCTAATTAAGCATTTAACTGAGGGAGTTTATCCCTTCTCAGCGGAGGGAGGACCCTTCCCTGTTCTGCTCCAGAATGAATTGTACTGAGCAGAACAACTTGGAGAAGATGCTTTAAAGGACCCGGCTCTGCTCCCTTCTTGCCAGCCCTTGGCCAGCAGCATGAGTGGGGCACTGCCAGCACACAGACAACCTGTCCCACCTCCTACTTGAATCCAAGCACAGTGTGTAAAATCCCCTTTTTTACAGGAAATCAAAGAAGAAGGGCTCCTTCAAAGGTCCTTTCCTTCCTTTGAGAAGGAAGAAACCAAAAAATTCAAGGTTGTATTTCAATAAGAGAGCACTGCCTGTTTTCCCAAACTCCTGCCAACTCTTGGCTGTAGCAGAACATTTTAGATGAAGATGAAAGAAGGTCTCTCATGCAAGTGGATGCCTATTGTTCCCCTGTGTCATTCAGAAGAGATGGCCACTTGCAGCAGTGAGGGATTCTCACACAACATACTATACTATGCGCTACTCTCAGTCCCAAAGGAAAACATGGGCTTTCGTGAGTAATCTTGTGATAAGACAGAGTACATTTACTTTATATTTGTAATTTTAAAGATGAAAGGGTATGAAACACCCTTGGCTTGTTATTAGGAAATGCCTTGTTAGCCACTTTCTTTTGAATTCACTCAGTGCCATTTGTAGAAAAGCTATTTCTCCCCAGGAACCGTTTCTTTTCAGATTGCTTTTTCCCCTGCTTCCCAGCAATTTCTGTTTTCAGAGTAATGAAGACCAATGTGGTTCTCTTCTACACCATTTCACTACATTTACATTTTTTAAAATAATTGATCATATCTCTGTAATTTTATACTTTTATTCTAAAACATAGGATACATACAGTCACTACTCAGCATGGCCAGTGAATTATGGCTTATTTGGGATTTTAAATATAAAGATTATAAAAGCGTTGGTTAAAGTGCTGCCAAGTGAACTAAACTTAGTGTTCATGGTATCTGGCTAAATATATGTTTTTTAAGTAATAAGAAGGAGTTGTTATTGAAACTGCAATCATCTTTCACAATAAATACTGTTTTACTTGAAGGCTTCTATACAATAAAGTTGTATCAGTACTTGGATATAGTGTAATTATAATTAACGCAAATATAGGGAAAACATACTAATGTTTCTTAAAGTGCATTTCTTTTGTTTATCCTAATGCAAAGAATAATTTGGTGTGCCACATGTACTGAGAACAGATAAAGGCATGGCTGAGTATTACACAAGGATGTCTGCTCAGAGGTTATCGACTTGGACAGTTGTAAGCAGAAGCATTATCAACTGTAATCAATGTATTCAAGAGGAGGTGAGGCTCACGGACTGTTAATAAGAAAGGCTTGGGGCTGAATGATGATGCTGATGCTGTTTAGACTGAGATTTCCTAGGTATATTCAAAACCATGTAAATATAGCCTAGGTGAACACTCCTGAGACCTGC
>NW_009632946.1:0-271 GCF_000690535.1 Cariama cristata | reverse complement strand
TGCTGAACTCATGCAAACTCTGCCAGGATGAGAGTTCTGCAAAATTAGCAACTAGCATTAAATTTCAGACATAGGTACTCCAATGGAAAATCAAGCTTTATCATGAGATCTAAAAGCAAGGCTTATACGCATTTAAAAATGAAAGTTTTGTTTTCTATCTGCTGTAACTAAAGGCAACTGAAAAAACAGTAGATTTTTACTTTTAAATATGTATACACACATTTAAATAATATAAATATAAAATATATATATTAAAATATATATACACTAC
>NW_009632945.1:36762-44728 GCF_000690535.1 Cariama cristata | reverse complement strand
TTATGGATGTCATTCTAATTAAGTTCTCAGTCATTCTTTTGGGCATGAGTCACTCACTGAAAGATGTTCAACACAACATGATATACACGCACAGGCACAATTTTTTTTCTCTCTTTTATTTTTCTTTTTTAAACAGTTTGGGACAACTATAGTTGAGAAATATTTAAACTACTGGATTCCCTCAGTGTTACAGACTGTTACAGGTGAAGTGTGCTTTGGGCTTATTTTTTGCTAAGAAGTAATAAAATGTTTATTGTAAATATTTTTAAGCTGAGGGTTTTTGATCTGTTAGAGGTCTTTGATGGTTATGAAAACATTTGTCACCACTGAATTTGCAAAAACTCTCCAACTGTGTATCTGCAAATTCCGATAAAGTTATTGGACTGTCTTTGTTAGACTCCTGCTCTTATTCCATGCTGACTTGTTTTGGTCAGCATCCTAATAGTAGATGCTGGTAATTTTAAATATCAAAAGCTAAGATTACATGTGATTCAACTGATTCATTTCAAAAGAATTTGCTTGAAACTAAAATAAATTCAGTTTAGCGGGTGTCCCGTTCACAGAAAAACTTAAGCTTGTGTTTGTGCTGATACTTATTCAAGAGAGCACTTCACTGTCAATAGCATAAAATACATGAATTATGCCTTCTTGTACTGGGGCACTGTTGTTTCCATTATATAGCCATTGTAAGATGCCCTGATGAAGAAGTCATGCTGTCCTGATTTTTCAAGTATAACATTTGAATTTCTAAGCTGACCACCAACAGCTGTGCTTTCTGCATGGATGGTTAGCACAGGAGGATATAAAACTGCTGGGAAATCCAATCTGCTGTCAGAAAGTACAAGGTATCATGGGGCATGTTTAATGTGAACCTTGCTAGTTTTGCATACACATTATCGTAAGCCACCTAAAATGTTGATACTAATGTTTTAATGACTAAAACAAACCATGCTGGCTGAAAGGGCATCTCTGCTCCTGCCATCTGTAATTTAACTGAGTGTGCTATTATTTTAACTTCTGTTAGTATCTTGAGATTTCTGTCACTAGCCAACAGCCGTAAACTGGATTACGCACCGTATCAATTTTATATGGCTTTTATCCAACTACATGCTTATGTAATCCTTACTAAATTACTTATATATTAGAAAGTAGAACAGGTTAACAGTATGATAATGAAATCCTAGAGCTTTGCAGGTTGGCATTTTTGGTTTTGTTGTTGGATTTGTTTTTCTTTTTCCTATCTACCATTTACCTGTTTCTCATGTCTCTCCTTACCTTTGGATAAACAGAGATAAGAATTAATGTTTAGTGTCTGGCATAAAGACTATTTTTTTAATAAAAGAATGCATTGTCTGAATCAAAGGCCAAAGTCTTGGGAGAGTCCTCATGAGACACCAAGCCCCTCTCCTGTCATTACACAATCATTTACGTAATATTTTTTCCTAATTTCTAATTTCAGAATTACAAGCCTAATTAAAAGAACCTTTCCATTTCCTGCAGCCACTTTTTTTCCTTAAAAGGCTGGTTCAGACTTTTTTCTGACATCATTCCTCGTCAGAACTGTAACTAAATTATAACTTTTTCTTCATTTATGCTTTCTAGGTAACTACCTTTTGTTGACTGTAATAACCTTATAAATTAAGAGGGAAGACAAGGAGTATCATAGTGCCCAGTATATTTCTTCTTTTTCTCTTTTCTAACAGCATTTTCTTTAGCTCTTGCCTTGGGACAGCAGGAGCTTCTTTTGCTCACTAGCCACAGGTTCTCTTTTTCTGCCTAAATAAGAGTTTTTAAAAAATTATATATGTTTATTTATTTTTGCTTTTTTCATTGCTGCTAAATCTGAGTATTGCACTTTTGTCAAAATCTGCTTTTTAATAAAAATCAATATATGGTTAATATTTACAAGATGGCAAGGATTTTGTCAGTAGAAGGTGTGGAGGTAAAGTTCACAATATTCAAAGAGTTTGCAAGTGCCGAGTCTTATAACAAGGCACAGCAACCATGAGGCATTATGTGAAATTCCAGAAGCTCAAAGAAGACTAAATTTTGTCATGTTTGATTTCTGTTGTGATCTGTGAGTGTCTGACTAAAGTAAAAAAAGATGAACTCTTTTTTAAACTCTGTGTTTGTGCTCTTATAGTTTCAAATATTGTTTGCTAGATATAGATATATGCAGGATCTATGAAAATCAGATCCCATGAACAAAGTCTCATACAAATAAACTGAACTGCCCTTAATGAATGGTGTTTTGTTAGTAATTAGAGAATGATCCAGTAAGGTTTGGATGAGTTTCCAAAAATGTAGGAGGGAATTCAACATGTCTTGTTAATTTGAAGTACATAGTATGTACCACTGAGCCTATTATTCATCAGCATCATACAGATGATATTCTCAGATGTAAGAGTCATTTTAATTAAATACAGCAGCCATAAAAATCTGCACAGAACATCTTATTAATATATATTCACATTTGACACCTTTGTGCAGTTTATCAAAGAATCACTTTGCCTACTTCTTAGCTTAACTGAAAATGTGGCAATTTTTTTAACACAATATTTTTTACATAGTAATACAATATAAATTCAAAGACAGTACTAGCATTCCTACCTATATCCCCTAGGAACAGAATCAGATAAAAAAGAAAAGAATGTAATAAAACATTTAATGACAGATTTCAGTTACAAAGAAGGTGAAATACATTGAAAGTATTACAGTACATATCTGTTAGGACTACAAGAAAAATCAGAGAAATTTCTTCAGGAATCTAAGAGAATGCTCATTGTGAGGTTATCATTGTCAAACAAAAACACTGAAACTGATAAAGTTTTGTTGGGTATTGAAATATAATGCAGAGAAAAATTATTGGATGACCTGAAAGTAAGAATTCTGTTTCACGACAAAACATTAAGATGCACAGTGTGTGTCTTTTCCTGGCATGAAACAATAATCTTTCTTATGGAAAATTAAACATAGTGATCTACCTCTGAAGGGGAAATACCTTTTCTGACAATACTCTTACTCTGGATTAATAGGAAGTAAGGTTCTGGTCCTTTGGTCCTCACAGAACCTCTCCCAATCCTAAGTGAGTGCTTTAAAATCCATACTTAAAAGACATGTACCTTATTAATAACACGTAATCTGGATAACTCACCACCCCACCCCAAGTTGCTTCAAAGGATCTTGTTCTGTAATGTTCCTTTCTGAAGTCTCTTAATATTATCTTGACCATATCAAGTACACTTACTGAGGCATAACTCAAGGTTTGGGTCTGATTTTTCACAGTGGAGATTTAGGTTTGTTTCCCTTTTCTCCTCAAACCCCATCAGGATAGAAGGGAATCGTGTTTTCATGGCCTCTCTTTATATGAAGGAAAGAAATAACTGCTGTGCACATATGGTGCAGAAGCAGTTCTTAGTGCACTAGTTTAGACATAGTCTTCTCTATCCTTTGCTAGGGAGATTAGTCTCAGTTTAAGTTTCTTCAGCAGTGTAACTATCCAACAGATTTTGTTCAAGTTGTGACTAGAAAATCCATTGGGATCTAAAAAATATTTCCACAATAACAGAGACATAGCAATCATGTAAAAAAAAGTCTGACAGAATTTAGAAAACATTGTTCCGGAGGAGACATTGATTTATTAGACAGCTATCTAAATATAAATGAGCACTGAATGCACAACATAATTTCTGTTTTATTTGGTTTCCAAGATTGTGGTGGAAAGAAGGCTTATGTTTGAATGACAGTTGAGATTTTTAATGTTGGTGTAAAGGAAAGATACTATTCAAGAATATTTTAATAAGCTTATCATCCAAGTATGCCCTCCTATTACATTTTGAAAATTCAAGACAATTAACACTTTTGTAAAAAAGAGATTTTTTTTTTAAATAGAGAGAAAAATTATCAAGTACAGACTAAGTTAAATAAATAAATTTACCTACTTGCAGATTTACTAGGGGTTTTAAATGGTATTAAGACTATTGAGTTTGAAGGTGGCAGTTTAAAATATATAATTTTAACAAACACAGTTCTTGAGCCATTTTGCTTCCTAATTATAAATCTCTAAATGTCCTTCTAACTAAAAACTATGGGGGAATGAAGGAGCTTAAGCCATATTGATCTACATGTCACTGTTAATTATGTTAAATTCAAAGGAAGGCAGGAAGACTGATCATCTTTCTGAACAGCATACAGATGGATCACAGAAGATGTAACCTCTGAATTTTTCTTAAGGTATGAGATGGCTTGGATTCCAGCCTGTTCAACTTCAGTACTTATCATATTCCTGTGATCAGAATGTACAAAAAAGGATGATGATAAAATCCTTAGTAATACATTCATTAATCCAGAGGTTATCCCTTTCTCTTACAATCCCCTCAAGCACTGCTTCTGTCTGAATTTTAAACATAATGATCTTGGAGTCTGACCTAAGTCACACATTTTAAATTCAGTATATCCTGAATAATTCATAGTATTGATGTGCATTGGTGTTTAAAATAAAACAGATAATGCTTAGGGTCATGCACCTCCTCTTCATAAATGCATTGGGATTGCATAAATGTTAGTTGAGGACTCTGATACCCAGATAGAAAAGCAGTTAATTCTAATTCCTGAGCTGCTCATACTTTTAGCCCGAATCAAACTGCAGTGAACATTGCCTTGGGGTTTTGGATATGCTTGATCATTTGCCTTGCAGGCTTGCGTGACAGGTTCAGTAGCATTTATTAATAATTCTGGTAATCTGAAATAACTATAAGAAAAACAATGAGGAAGCCTTGGAAATATTAGGGAAATTACATTTTCATCTGCACATGAAATATCATGGGAATGATGATACACAGAAAAACAAATTGTAGACAGTGTCTTCCCAGTTCATGAAGTCCACTGGAAGTTGCATTAGTGCCATCAGGTTGATGTTGACTAACAAGAAATTTTACTTGTGGTTATACAGTACATACATTTTTGAGGCAATCAGTGAAATGATGTATTTACCAGACAAATCCATCACACTTCATGAAGACAAATTACATAAAAAGTGAGACAACATGTATGTGTAATGTAATATAAAAAAAAAAATTAAAGGTGTTTTTTTTTTAAGAGCATATGTAAGGAAAGAGCATCTGCTCCCTTAAGGTTATCTGATCAAGGACCTTGTCAAAATGGAATAAGGAAAAAGGGGAAGCAAAACACACAGAGGCAAAAACCTGATAATGGGGACAATACCAAGGAACAAACTTGGTTAGGCACATCAGTTGATAAGGATGTGTGGACTGTGAGCATAATGTCAGTAAGATCATCTGATTGAGGACCATGTAAAAATGGTATGATATGGAAAAGTAGGAGGGAATAAACAAAGTATACAGAGACACAGCCCTGACAAACAACACAGACAACATAACCCTGTCAGTTACATGAATTGATGGGCTATCAACAAACTGTAGGAATCATTTCAGAGAGGGCCAGCATAGATTTTGCACCCCATAAGGATGCCAGCCTGGGAGTCTAGGATGTTGATTTGACTGGAGCATGCAAATTGATGAAGGAATGTGCAGGGGAAGGGGGAAGCAGGGAGGAAGAGAGTGAGGGTAGAGAGAATGAGGTATAAAAGGGGACAATTATGTATAAAATGGCACCAGTCAGTATGCTTGTCTGATCACTGTGCAGTCCCTTCTGTCTTCTTATATCTTCTTATTAAATCTTTTCCTGACTATCTCCCTGTATAATCTCACTCTAGCCTGTGTGTGTGTGCTGCAAGGACTCGGTGCCAGCTGATGGTGAGACCTGTATATCTGTGAGTGAAATTTGGTGACAGCTACTGGAGTCAGATCAGTGGTGCGGGCACACCCCGCCTGTGGTGTCAATTACTGGAGCCAGTGAGATTCTTTCACTTCCAGCCACTGGGATGGGAACGGTCTGTGTTCCCAAAATCAGCTACTGGGAGGACCAGGGTAAGAGAGGCAAGCGAGGGGCTCAGCAGTGGTGGCTGGAGCAGGACTGTGAGTCACAGCACATGTGCCTGGTGCTGGCTGATGGAGGAGTGCATGTGTCTGTGTCTCCCCAAACCAGGTGTGCATGGCGAGTGTTTGTGTATTCACTGGCAAAATTCCAGCTGGACAAGCTGGTGAGTTGGGAGGGCACCGGGGTGGGTAAAAGGGGCCGAGATCCGAGCAGGGGTGCTGGGCAGGCAGAGGGACTGTGCTGGTGCTCAGGGGGTCCGCAAATGTACATGTGCTTGTAACCCTGGCGAGTGCCGTGTGTGTGCTGCACCAGTGACCTTCTGCCTCTGCCAGCCCAAGAGGAGGAGGGGACGTGGCTGGGTGGGCTTGTGTCTGGGGTTAGTCCTGTACATGGGGGCTGTTGAAGGCAGCGCCTTGTCTGTGGTCATCTGTGTGACTGGTCCTGTCGGTGTCCTCTGTGTGTGTGTGTGTTTGTGTGTGTGTGTGTAGTTTTGCTCATCTTCTTTTTACAGTATGAATTTATTTCCACATATGAAACAAAAACTGAGATTAAATGATGTATTGCAAGTGATGTCCTAAACCAATAGTTTTTATTTATTTGGCATATGTACCATATATTTTTTAATGGCAATTGAAGAAGTAAAAACAATACCCACATTGCAAATGTTATCACCTTCTGTTTTATGAAATTAATTTAGAGAGTTGTAAGAGAAGAACAATCCCAAACTTGGTCTAATATCTGCAATGGAGGTAAGCAGCATAGGATAGAGATTTGGCTCCATACTGTAAGGTAGCTTAAAGCTCAGCTTTACAATGCCTAGATCATGCTGCTTCTCTGTGCAAGTCAATCTTCCTACACTTTGTTAAAAAGAGCCCAAGACTCCTAAAGGAGTTGGTTCTTAGCATAAACTGGAAACATATTTTAACTTTTTCATGTTTTTCTCCTACAGGGACTGGAAGGAAATATTGGTAAAAGCATCTTGGCTGTTTTCTATCATTCCTGGACGATTGTGTCCTACCCTCTTTTTTTAAATGTAGTTTCCCTTCCTCCACTCTTTCAAAAAAGACTGAGAACTGCAGAGCTGTCAAAAATTATGCACATTGCCATAAACATTTTGTACCAGCTTGTCATGATTATTTACATTATGTAATGACTAACAGTTCTCATGTGAGAAAATACTTTTTGACTTCATCAGGAAGCAAGAAACTGTATCTATTTAGACTAATAGCATGTCAGCTGTGATATTTTTTCCCAATAGATATTATGTTTTAGAAGCATATGTGGATTGTACCTTGAAGTATAAGAAGTAATTGTTCCTTTACCTTTCTTTATTTTTATTGTTGTTTGAGAAGCTGGGAAAATTACTATAGATGAGAATAAAGCAGTGTTCAGGAGGGTAGAATTCAAGGGAAGACTTATCATCCTTTTTTACTCCTGAAATGAAAATCCCACTTAAATAATAATAATTTTTTTTAAAGTAAAACAGTAAATTTGCACAATAGAAGAAATTAATGAAAGTATTACATTCTGTCAATCATACACAAAGCATAAATCAACCTGAAACATCAAAGGTAAGGAAACAAAAACCTTTTGTGGCAACAAAATTATTCCACAATTTGTCACCGCAAGTTTCTATCTTTCTCCCTCTTAAAAATTCAGTAACGTCTGCTACAAGGCGACAGGTACAAGTGTGAACCGGTTTTACTTTGATCCGATTTGACAATTCCTGTATTTCTTAATGAAAGAACGATTGTTCCATCAGCCTTCTTAATAGTTAAATTACTGTAAAAGTAGAAGATTACAAGACACAAGAACTAAAAATTTTCAGATGGTATGATCAGCCTAAACAAAGAAACATAAAATTGTGGATGTCTGAGTTAAACACTGGAACAAAGATGATGTTCTTCACTATTCAGATAATATGAAATGAAGGATGATTTCTTACATTTTTTCTGCTAGAATTTTTGCTGCAGAACAAAGTATTTAAAAAACAGTCCTACCTTGATAA
>NW_009632945.1:36396-36739 GCF_000690535.1 Cariama cristata | reverse complement strand
GTGTGTGTTGTATGCGGATCTAACTTTAATTTCTTTATCCAAGTAAAGAAAAAGGAGAAAAAAAAGGTGGATATCTGCATGTAGAACAACTAAAGAGACCATACTGGGACATCAGCCCAAACAATTTGAAAATGCTCTGAGTTTCTCACTGTCTTTGCTTTCTTAATTTTTCAAAATATCACCACCTAAATCTCAGGGTGAATATACATTACATATATATATATATGTTTGTGTGTATGTAGCGAGAGACAGACACATCCAGTAAGCATTATATAAGATAGAATTACATAACTTCCATTTTCTTAATTAATTGCTCTTCATTAAGACTGAACCTTACCTGTAA
>NW_009632945.1:0-36365 GCF_000690535.1 Cariama cristata | reverse complement strand
CTGTAATTTCCTGTTTACTCCTTCAGGCCCATCTCTTTTCCTGTCCTCAGATTCATGCTTCCTGCAGTGCTCTGAAGTGATGCTCCCCACGTACTGAGGTTCAGCTTGTTCTCTGCATCATTCCAGAGAAAAGAGTTTGCGTTTTTTTGCTCCTGCAGAATTCATTAAAACTTACAAAGTTTGAGAGGTACCAAACAAACTTCTAGCAACTGTTTTATTTGCCTTTAGACACTGACAAGTAAGGACTGACATAAACAACATCTTAAGTTTCTGTGATCTGTCTCAGAAAACATAAGATCTCTGTTACTAGCTCTTGAAAACTTAAACATGATAGCAGATTTTCTTTGTATGTTTTTAAAAAATCTCCTAGATGACTGCAACTGACATTAACAGATCAATATAGCTAATGTTTCAATGTTCAATATTTATAATTTAATTATTTAGTTCTTTTGACATTTGACATTTTATTGACATTTTAAAACCTCTATTTTTTTTTTTTAAATAAGACAGAGGACATAAACTCCCTTATCTTTTGCTGCTTCCTGTCTTCTTCCCTTCCCCCTAAAATTAATAATTTTAAAAAATCATATATTTATACATAAAGGAGCAGAAATAATTTATTGTTTTTAAAAATGCTTAATTGTAAACTGTTGGTACATTATTAATTTAGTGGCTGAGCATACACAGGAGTCATTAAACATTTTAACAACTAAAACAACCACAAAAACCTTAAAATCAAATTTCAAAGAAATGTGCAAAATCAGGAATGGAATAACATAGCTCTTTGTAACTGAATATACAACAGTTATAGATAGGAAGTTGACATATTTTCTAGGAAAACTACAGAAAAATATTTTAGATTAATTCTGTGGTCTACCACACACTTAGAACTATTCTGCTTGCTCACAACTTTTAGGCAGGGTGTTTTGGGTTTTTGTTTGCTTGTTTGTTCATTTGAACAATGTTGAGACATTAAATAAAATAAAATACAAAAATCTTAAAAGAAAATAATTTAAAGTTTTAAAGATTTTGCAGTGGAGCACAAATATCCCTTGATATTCACTAGGGTTAAAGAAAGAAAAAGAAAAAAAAAAAAAAAAAGACTAGTTTATCCTCCTGTCTGTGGGTATTTCAATAATGAGAGCTGGAGCCAACTGCTATTTTGCACCAGATCTGAATAAGTAATGCTAATATTGAGATAGAATCATTTCATATTCCTTCAATATCTCTCTACATCTTCAGTCAAAAAATGATACGGATTATGGACTTTCACTGTTAAGACTGTCTATTATTGCTTTCATTCTGCACTGATAAAAAGATATTGTATGTTAACTTCTTCATTACCAACAGGACCTGGAGGTATGAGTACAGTGCAGTGTGTGTTAATGCTGTGTATATGTCTTTTTTTTTTTTTTTTAAGAAATCTTTTGCTTACCACATTTAAAATGGATTTCCTAGATAAATGGAAATTCCTGTCAATCATTTTTACCTAATTTGGTAGAGAAGCAGATATGTTAATATCCATGATTTTCTTCTTTCATGAAAATTGTAGGCCCACTGAAGTGAAGACCACCCAACTAAGCATAGACTACATTATGAGCTCCACATATTTGACACTAAAAATCCCACAAGAAAATACGGTAGCTTATACCTCACTGGGCAGCAGTGAATCCAACTACCAAACAAAATGTTCTGGAAGAACAGGCTTCATGTGTTTTACTGCTCATGGAGGTTAGTTATTCAGAGTGAGTGTTACTTCAACCTTGGCATGAAAAGAAAATTTTTAAATTTTGTGATGGAGTAAAAGAATCCAGCTGCAGTTATACAGCTAGATATCCGTGTAACAGCTCCAAGATCCAAAGGCAATGCATACAGACTTATTTTTGTCATTAGCTGATTTTCAGATGCTCAGCAAAGCTTTTTGTAGAGTTTGTTTAGGTCATTTGTTGCGATCTTTGACATTACGTTGGCAGTTATCAAGTAACATATGGAGTCCTTGGGACTCTCCAGTGATCTAAATAACAAAAGAGAAAAATTAGCAAGCTTCAGATTGACATGTGGGAGGGGAGAGATCATTTTGTGAACTATACTACAGTGGTCTACTATAAGTCTAACAATTATAGGATGAAAATTCTTGTCTATATTAAGCTTTGGTACTTATGTAAACAGAAAGCAATTAAGCTCCTGAGAAGCCTAGCTAATTAAGAGTGTTATTTGCAAAAGAGGAAAAAAGAGTGTAGGATAGTACACTTCATGTTGAAGTTTGTGGTTTGTTTTTTTTTTTTTTTGCCAGTAGTATAATAAAGCAATAAACCTTGTAATGCATTAACCTGTTAAATTAAAACAGGTGTAAAATGTGTGTTTAATCATGAAGTATGCTGTTATAACATTTGTGAGGTCAGAATGTGTTCATTCGAAACACTGTGAGATATTCACAAAGTTGAATTCTGGCAACATGTAGCCTTTCTGATGCTATTAGAGAACAGGTGATAAAAACTTAACGTTAAGCCAATGAAAAGGTGTTGAGATGTACGATAGGATATGTGAGTGAGTTCACTAAAACAGAATATGAACTAGACAGAATGTGAAAAAAAAAACCCGTTCCTAATTATTTTCTCCAAGACTAGTTTTCTGGCATCTGCCATTCATCTTGTTCCTGAAGAAAACAAAGAAAAGGTATTAGAGAGAACTTTTTCACTAAACTTTGCCTGCTCACGCATTCACTTGAAGCTTTCCTTTTATGTGTAACCTTCTAAGGAATGTGGTTACATGGCGAAGAAATACAGATTTTTCCTCAGAATTATTCTATTCCCATGGAGAGAGAGAGAGAGAGAGATGGGAAGAAAAACTTTGATTAGAAAGCTCCAAAGAAGTACGTAAGAAAGGAGTTTCATTTTACACAGTGACAAAACTATTTTCTAGGAAGGTCAAGGAATTTAGCAGGTTTCACACATCTGCTATAGGACTACTGATAAATCAGAGCTCAGTGATAACAGCCATAAACATGAGAACTGGAAGACTCGGGTAAACCAGCAGCAGCTCACCTGTACCATGATGAATATATGTCATATCTGTATGGGAGATGAGTCTTAGGCTATATGGTTTTCTAAATCCAGAAAACACACGACATTTTTTAAATGCCAAGGTGAAGGTAACTGTGGAGATAGAACTGAAAGCCTGAACTGTATTAGTCTGTTAATGATGGGAATCTGAGAAACCTGGAGCATGGCATTGTTTTAACAGTCTACTCAGTCCCTAAGGAGCCTGTATCACACATCTGTGCTTCTATTATTTCACTGTTCTCTGTGCACCGTCATCAGATACAGATATTCAAGCCCTGGTCAGAATAAGCATTCAGAAAAATAAATATAAACATTTAAAAACAACAACAACAGCAAAACCTGAAGTGGAAATTATGAAATTAATTCTCTCCATCCTATTGTGTCTCACTTCTGCTCTCCAAATGGCGTTTGCCTGAAATTTATTTGAAGTGACAGTAGGGTGTATAGGTAAAATGACCCATGCTTGAAACTGAGAGCTTTATGGCACTCAGTAGGTTAACTCTGTACAGCCCTTTCTTTTCTGAAAGCTTGAAAGGTATGAATTTGAATTTGTGTTTGTGAGGAAAGATAGGCTGAGACTAAGACATGTTACAGGTAATATAAATCTTTGTAATACTTAGCAGCCTCGAAACTCCTGGAGAACAAACTGAAGGATAGTAGAGAAAGGAGGACTTGATACAGATAAAAGAGAGTATTGCAAAGAATAAATTTTGGGCATACATTAAAAAATCATTAATGGTAATTTCTAATAATTTTCTTTTCTGTAAACATTAGATTTCAGGAATGATTTGTATCGTATTAATACCTGGTCAAAATAAAATTACTACTGATGCACAGTTCTGTATTGCACTGCCACACAAAATGCATTTATAAAAAAATGGATAAGGAACAAAAACTTTACCTCAAATTTGTGTTGTCTCATTTTTAAAATCTCGACTAGACGGAGATCAATTTTCTACCATTTTTATTTTCGCTTGGTTTAGGAGATTTGTTTTTCTTTAGATTTTTATTTGGATATCTTTTCTTTTACAGACTTTTGAGAGGCAAATTATATAAGAACACTTTATCATAAATGAAGATTCCAGTTAATTTCTAATTAGTTACTCACAGGAATGAAATTACTAGTAAGCAGTATTTTTTTGCAAATACTGAGTGCTTTTACCTCTATTAAGCCAAGATACTTTTATAAGAATACAGTAGACTTAGAACACTTTCCTAGAGCATAAAAAACAGTGATGTAAAGAAATAAGCATATTCCGCCCATCCTTCTTTTCCTCCTATTTGAATCTTCAGTGTATAGAATATTTTGGGTCACTGAAGGTAAGTTGTACAGCCTACGTAAAAAAAAAGACAGAAAAAAGAAAAAAAATGACAATGTCAAATAATGGAGAAGGAAAAAAGGAAAAAACAACAAAAAAAGCAAACCATGTAAAAAATCTCCTAGTACAGAATTAATATGCAAACAGGACAGAGATATAAATGCAAATATAAATTAAAGCTTGTTATAAATTTTGAATTTTTGTTTGTTAGTACACTTCTCTGGAGACCAATTAAATAGTAACTCTTGATTTTCTCTTGATTTCTTTTGTATTTTGCAAGGTATGATTCAAACAGTAAAGGTAAAATGCTCTGTTTGTGGAAAATATAAAGTTTTATTCACTGAAGAAGGAGCTAATAATGTGGGCTTGTTTACGTATTTTTTTGATTTTTCTTTTTTTCCATAAAGGGTAAGTTATCAAAAAAATGCAGTCTTCAAAGTATGAACACCTATAAATAAATTCAATCAGGTATGTTTTCAGTGCTCTATAAAAGAATGGTACTTATAACTTTGGGGTATATTTCATCTCTGAAAAAAAGAGCTGGATATTATTTATTCAAGTATATTAACAGAATAAAAAAGTTAACACTGAAATATTGCCATTTCCCATTGATCTGCTACATTCAGTCACACAAGAGCTCCCCCAAAGGAACCTGCCATGGTTTAATCCAACTAAGTACTGTGTAGCTGCCTGCTCACCCCCTTGTCTCTCCTGCCCCCACTTCCTTCCTTCTTCCCTCAGCTTTATATGCTGAGCATGACATCATATGGTATGGGATACCCCTTTGGTCAGTTGGGGTCAGCTGTCCCGGCTGTGGTCCTCCCCACTTCTTGTGCACCCCCAGCCTCCTCGCTGGTGGGGTGGGGTGAGAAGCAGAAAAGGCCTTGACTCTGTGTCGGCATTGCCCACCAATAACTGAAACATCCCTGTGTCATCAATGCTGTTTTCAGCACAAATCCAAACCACATCCCCACACCAGCTGCTACGAAGAAAACTAACCTATCCCAGCCAAAACCAGCACAGAACTCCTTTTCCTTCTGCAGTGGCACAAAACACAGTGACACAGCAGTAGGTTTGGGAGGGGCAGGATATCTGCTGTCCTGTGACCTGGCTAAGAAACCAAAAATCCCCTTAAAAACCTGTCTTAGCTAGAAACAGTAAGTATGAGACAGTCATGCAGAAGTCTGAGAGTGCAAATACAGTGCCATAGTAACAAATATTTCTCAATTAGGGCAGTAACTGCCCTGTTCCTCTCAGCCTGAAGCGGGGGCTGGCCTACAGAGGAGCTGTGTGGCTTTGTGAGTGTCCTCCCATGCCCACAGTAATAGTGGGAAGCATAGACAGGGCTGGCAGTGAATAGACATCCTTGGGAACAAATTGTTTGTCAAAGTCTCCTTAAAGAAAAATACAGTAACTCCTTCTTTCTGATTGCAACATGGATGCTTCTTCCTGTTTTTTTTGCAAATTGGGCCAACAGGCTGGGAAGTTAGTGTTTATCCAATGAAGCAGACTTGCAGAAATTTCCCTCATTGTGCAAACATGTAGGTATTTAACTATTTATTATCTGGAATCAATAAATAGCAATATTGATAGGAATCGCTTTTCTGTGTGTTTGGGTTTTTTTTTTGTCATAATGCCTTTTCAGACTGAATAAGCATCATAAGCAGTGAATTGACATACTCTCTCTGTCTTTATTGCGTCAAATGCTGAAAATATGGAGAATAAATCTTAACATATCATGCCGTTTATACTAACATACGCAAGATGTAATGGATCTAACCGACAGTAATATATGCAGGTTTTATTTTTAGTTTGCTGACAATTGCCAGCAACAGCCTCAGAATCAGTTGCCTGTTTATGACAAGTTCCATCAGATTATTGTGGCTCTTGCAGAACAAAAGTCCTTTACAATAATACCACAGCTTTAATTAATTCAGTTTAATTTCCTGTATGAGATTATTCTAGTATGTGTGGATAAACCATTGACAACTTTCATATGTCATTTGAATATCCCATTAAATAACAATAAGGAAATAGTAATCTGGGGACAGTTTACAAAATTGTTAAGGTCAGTGATAAGACTTCTACTGACTTCAAAAACATTTGAAGAAGATTCGTATTATACCAATGATGCACATGCTTAACATTTTGGTTTAGACTTTAATATTATACTCCATCATATCTCATTTGACCTAGATATAAATAAATAAAAATAATGTTTATTTTCTTCCACTATGACTATTTAAAGCCACATTAAGGACAATGTGTAGATCCATTGTAGCTGTTGACGGTGAAGGGTCAGATATAACAAAGGTTGAATTTCACTTTCGCAGAGTTTTGTTAAAAAGAAACAAAGCCTAAGTTTTCTTGAAGGGTCTCCTTTCATGATGCAGCTTACACTGAGGGATGTTCAGTGCCAGGGCTTGGGACAGCATCCGTGGGAAGATCTACTGAGCTTTCTGAGGGGCTTTAAGTTCCTCAAGGATTTTCTTAATTTTGCAGTGTGGTTTTTTGTCCAAACCTGTTCTTCCATGTATAACATCATTACCAGAAGACCAGTCAAATCTGTGATTATAATTTTCTTCAGCTTTTTTTTTTTAAATTTTGGCCCTCTTAGCTGCTATTGTATCCACACTGATCCAAGAGAAATTTAGCTAAAATCAACTTTTCTTTTGCATTCAGGACTTCCTAGAGTTCATGCATCTGTTCTTCATATTTTTTTTTCTTTTCTGTTTTTAATATCTTCTTCCCCCCTCCTTGCCCCACTCCACCCGAATTGGTTCACTGCTAATCAGATCTTCTGCACTTTCCCAAAATCTCAGTAGGACTTACAGAGTACATCCCCCTACCATTTATACTCTGTATTGCCATGAAGGTCTTCTACTGTAAGCTGGACTACTCCTAGGAAAACTACAAATACCCCGCCCTCATCTAAAAAGGTCGGCTGGAAGGGAAAGTTGATTGCTATGGTAGTAAATTCAGAATTACTTAACAACAGTGTCTCTAAACGTTAAAAATAACACATTTTTTAAATTTTCCCAATATTCACAGCAGGAAGTCTGCCTTTCTTTTTATACGTAAATTTGCTGGTAAACTTCTGTTAAATAGAGTGATGTAAATACTGTAAAATACAGTAAAGGGTGATATAGTATTCAAGGATAGGGAAGTAGAAATCAGTGTTTATACCAGTGACATAATAAGTTTATTTCTACAAAATAAATAAACCCCAAATTATCGATACTTAGTGAAAGGTAATGAGATTTTTTTTGACAGAATGCAATCTTACTCCATATTTACTTGTAACGTTAAAGAGAAACAAGTAAAGAGAGATTGCAATTAATTTAGATATTTGTTGCATGCAGGAACTATAACCCAGGACGTAATAAATCTGGGTAAATTTAATAATGTAATAGCCTTGCAACCAATTTTCCACTGTTTTCTGAAAAGGTCAGTAGCACATATGCTAAGTTGTGAAGCACAAATCAGATGGGAAAGAGGCGGAGCTGTGCAATAAAAGTATCATAGCAATAATAATTCTTTTGTATAGCTGCTCAATGAAATAAACTTGTCAGATCTGTGGCAACATCTGACTCTGAACAAACTAGTGCTTTCACATGTGAAGGCCATGTGCTGTCTGAGCAAGGTAACCTTTTAGTGAATCAGAATTATTCATGGAAACCTTATTAATTGTCCTAACAGGTAGACAATACAAACATTAAGACACATTTATGGTTATCAATTTTGTTATGCCTAATGAAAATTCCTAAACAAATTCCAGTCTTTAAGAATTATAGTGTTATCTAGAAAAAAGACTTCAGTGCTCGGTAGATGGTGCTTGAATGTGTAATTTTTGCTGCATGCAATATAACAAAATACGTAATTTTTTAAGGAGCTTTTTTAAAAGTAGAAATAAATATTCTAGTCTGCCTAGCTTGTGCCTAAATTTTGTCTGCCTGCTGTACCAGATACCATAAGCAACAGCAGGATTCTCTTCACATAGTTTTCATTTCTCTGTAAGTGCCTATCACAACTATCTTACATAGGAAGCCAAATTACATTGTGGCACCAATTGACATAAAGAGGTCTATTTTTTATCCTAGCACACAGAAAAATAAAATAAAACCTAAAGCTAAGCCATTGGTTGAGACTAACCATCTTATAATGGTTAAGATTTGGGAAAAGGAACTCACTTTCACGTGTGCTTAGTAGTAGAATCTCATCTCATGGTAAGTGCCTAAAAACTAATCTATAGTTGTTTATTTGGATCTCTGTATTTGATAAAGGCAGTCTGGGGAAAAAAAAAAAAAATCATGTATTTTGGTCTTTTTCCATAAGAGAAAATAAAAATTGTATCTAAGATAAGTAGAATGAACCATAACCATCTTAATACGGATGTTTCTATTTAAGTAGGATAAATGCCATTCTGATACTAAGCTTACTCTCTCGGACACCATATCTATATCCACTGTGCTAAAGGGGTCTAAAAAAATAAGAGCTGATCCATGACTTACATTATTCGCTAAAATTTAAAACTAACAAAGAAATTCTACTCTAAATTGCCCATGTAAACAGAAAGGGGTAGATACCTTTGTAATGCTCCAGAAGAAAAAAGACTCTGTTTAATTTAGGTAAGAGTGTCAGGTGAACAGGATCCTCCCTGTGACATTTTTTTAAATGTCTTCATTGATTAAATAGTGAAGATCAAGGAAACTTTTAAAAGCAATATAATTTCAAAAGATATCTACAATTTTCATGCACGTTAGGTGTTTATATTAGATTGAATCTCAGTTCTCTTTTCTATTTCAGAAACTTATTTTTTATTCTTTTTCATTACATTATATATGGCAATATATTTAAATATTTTCACACTATCTAACCATTTCCTGGAAAAACTGATGTTATCACAGCTGTGGACCACAGATATGACTTTTTGTGGATAAGAAGTTATTTCACTCATTATTTAGCTGAAAGAAAAATCTCAGTTGCACTGCAAATTAAAATTTGAAGATTTAATTATTTTTTTCCATTTAGCAGTTATTTTAAAAAGAAAAAACAGTTTGAAAAAAACTTCTGCAGCATATTCTTACTGTCTTTAAGCTCTACATCAGGTTAAGACTGTTTTAAAAAAGCAATCCTATGAAAGCTACAGATTAATTCTCAGGAAATAATACAACTCTTTTGGACCTCTTGTTTCTGATGTGTACTTATGACTGCCATTTAAAAATGTTGGCAACTTCAAAAAGATATTGACTACATAATTATTCTATGACATCAGATGTAATCAAAGAGATGAACAGAATACTAGAAATTATTATGGAATGGACAGTGGACAAAACAAAACATATTATTACGCAACCAAATAAATACATGTATCACCTCCATCTTGACTACATATGATTTTTGCCACTTCAATAATAAAAGGAGAAAAGAATACAAAAAATAATTAAGAAAAGTGTAGCAGCAACATTTGATGAGTATTCTTCAACTGAAAGGGATTCTTCAGTTTAAATAACAGATGTGTGAGGCATACATGATACAGGCTTATAAAATCAGGAACTTTATACAGAAGTGAACCAGAAATCAGTGTACCTTATGTCACACAATGCAAGAACTTGAGAGTACTACATGGTTGAAGTTTAAAACAAATATGTATCATTTTTCATGTGTAGCATCTGCATAATTTGCCTCTGGTACATTTTGCCAGAGGTAGTTTAGATATGAATGGTGTCAGTCTTTGAAAGTAGTAAGACAAATTCATGAAGATAGGTCAGTCAGGAGTTTTCTATCATCATACAGATAACAGCAGGGGTTCTAACAAATCATGTGATTCAGGATGTCCCTGAACCACTTACTCAAAAAAAATGAGACTGTCTTGTTTTACTCCTCTCTGAAGACCTCCACCAAGATTTGCTCTGACCTGGTTCTTAGGCTTAAGCTAAGACCATATATGAATACTGCTGGATATTTTCTTACATGCAATAGTGGCCACTATCTCTGAACTAGTATGCAAATGCTACTTGGTACACATAAGCATAAAAAATGACCATTGTCCAGCCTGGTACTGCTCGTACTTGTCTGAAGAGAAATGCTACACATCATCTTTTCCTATAAGAAGTACAACAATTCAAACTATGAGTTTTCTTGAGGGGTCCTTCATCTTGCCATGTTTATTAAAGAGCAGTAAATGATAAATGTCTCCTATCTCCTCCACCACGTAGTACTGCAAGATTGTACCTGCCAGTCATGTCTTCTGGGGCACTCAAGAACCCTGTATAAGTCAGCATCAAATGTATGCAGCTCTTACTATAACTACTTTAAAAATAAACACCTTTATAGATACAACGCTCTAGAAATGGCTGTAATGGATGTAACTGGGTGCCTTCACACAAGTCTCCATTAGAACCAAAATGGTTTTGAGCAAGTACATGGGCTACAGGCACAGACTTGCTTGAAGAAAAGCAGGCTCAGACTCAGTCTTTGATCACGCACACCCCCTCAGCTGTACTGAATGAATGGCACAATCACACGCTTTGGAAAGACTGATACTGAACACATTCAACACAGTGAAATCAAATGGACTTCCCTACTGCACTGAACAAAGACTTTTGAACTCATAATAGTGCTAAAATGATTTCTTTAAAACACCTCTACAAAGACTAGAAAACAATCTGCTTAGCATGTCACCACCAACCATCACCATTTAAGAGTGGCAGTCTAATGTGCATATATACACATGTGAAATTTAAGTATTACTTAAATAAGTGATGAACAATACAGAAAGCACTTGTTTGTCACCAATTATTTATTAAGTTCTCCAAAACTGATAATCAGGTGGTCAGTTGCCAGAAAAAATAACAACAGTGTCAAAACTATGAATTTTCCAATCAGGGAATTAACTTTAACACTTCTATTTGTTTGTCTGCTTGCTCTTCTCTGATTGCCTGAAAATCCTGTTACAGGATAAATCACTGAATTTGTTTTTATTTTGCCCAATACGTGATGAATCCCAATGGGCTTTTGAAGAGATCTGAAATTTTTGTTTACAGTTTCCCCCAAAGGCAAGTATTCTTTTCAAGAACTTTGCCTCAATAGTTCTTTTAGATCTGACTCTTCAGCTTAACCAATAGGTTAACCATACTCTGTTGGATATAGAACAACATATCATTTGCACTTTCCACGTACAAAATCAGAACTTTTTTTGAAAAATAGCCATGGCAAGCAGATTCTGTCCAATATTTTTGCTTTGGTTTGATTTGTTATGCTTTGTTTGAGATCTTGAGGCTGGTGTAGAAAATATCCCTATCTTGTATTCAATATGTATAATTAGCCCTCTAGTGTTCTTTGTTATTTTCCTCTTCAAACCTTCTGTATCTTTTGAGATTCAATTATTTCTTAAGGTGTGATTTATATGACCTGATGCTGACATTTAAGCTTCTTTAGAGATAATAACAAGAAAAAGCACCTCAAAGGTGAGATTAATCTGTATTCTTTTCACTGTATCCTTTTACAAATTGGATGTAAATATCTATGTAAGTTCACAGATATTCCGTCCCAGTTAACTGAGGGTTGATAGCAATGACATCCAAAAGTTCCCAAGGGTTGTCACTGAAATCAGGAATAAAATTCCTTAACACCAATGTAGTATTAAGAAGTAGGCATTCCCCTTATTGCAGCGCTGGATGCACGGAGGATCCTTCTGCCTAACATGCATGCCAATGTGACTACAATTCGTGTATATATCACAAAGTTCATACATATGCATACCAATTCCCGGAATTGTTGTACATATTCATTCTGTTTCCTGGAACTAGTTATCATATCGGCACAATTGGCTCTTATATTTTCTCAGTCCTTGAGTTTGCCACCTATTGTGTTGGCAAGCCCATTATCTGACAGGGTCGTCAGTGTTATCTAAACTATCAGCTAAAAGTCAGGGTGTGAGGTCTTCTTCTACAGTTGATTCTACCAGCGTTAGAGGTATGCTGTCCAGTGTACTCCTGTGCTCCCAATGTTGTTTATCTTCTTGCTGCTTTTGCCAGTCATCTTTCTTCTGTATTCAGAAAAATGTTCTGCATACCTGCAGTCCCTTACACTTACTTTTTGTTCTTTATCTTGCAAATTCTGTTACTTGGGTCGCTGTTGACGGATTTTCCCATTTATTCTGCATGCAGCTACACAAATCTTTGCCCCTCTGGTCTTCACATTGCTCACATACTTACATAAAACTCATATATGTGACTATGCCACAGTGTCACAAGGTACTTACATACTGGTTCTGATTACACTATTTTAGTAAATTATATTGGATTCAACACAAATTTGTTCTATTCTGATTATTGTATTTATAATTTATAGGTGTCACAGGCCTCTGTTTTTGCTACATATTATCTATTTTCCTTGATTCTCTCAGGATTTTAAACTCCACAATTTCATGGTCACTGCAGTTAAGATTGCTTTTGACCTTCACATCTTCAGCACTTCTTCATGATTTGTGACAAAAAGCTGGAACAATGTGTAGTGTCTCATACCTGACTCCTCAATCATGTGTATCAAGAAATTTTCTACAAAACACTCTAGAAATCTCTTGTATTGTTTGTACCCAGCCCTGTTACCCTTTAAGCACATAGTGAAGTGACTTGCAATTTTAAGGGTTTTTTTCTAGTCCAATGAAGGCTTCATCTAACTTCCTCTTCTTTCTCAGACTTTCTATAACAGATTCCCACCTCATTATCACTCATTCTGGTCTCTCCTCTTATCCTTATCCATGATGAATGGCTCAAGCAGTTCCAAAGCTGCCTGCAGTCCAGGTAGTACAGGCAGCCAATGCAAAGCCATTGAGTGCAACTCCTCCTCCTCATTTTCTTCACCTATGTTCCTAGGTGCAGTCATGCAACCTATTCCACCACCTCTATGTAATCCCAGTGAGGTCACAGCTCTGCAGCTGTGGGCAGACTTTTAGCTTCTCCTGTTTCCCATTCTGCATGTGTTTGTATGCAGGCATTTGAGATGGACCCCAGCTGTGCTGCTTTCACAGGGAAAGTGCAAGAACTTCCTCCATCATGCAGTGCCACAGTCTTGATGCTGTGTAAGCACTGTTCAGCAATAACTAAAACATCAGTCTGTTACCAACACTATTTTCAGCACAAATCCAAAACAGCCCCATACAAGCTGCTATGAAGAAATTTAATTCTATCCTAGCCAAACCAGTACACTCAGACAGTTCTTCACTGTCCCTCCATACCTTTGCTTCTTTCCAGATGATGACAACCCTTCCCTGAGGTATCTGCTTTAGTCTTTCATCCCATTTGTCAGATGGATCCTGTCCCTTGTAGACAATCCTTCTTCCTCAAAGAAGGTCCCATATGGGGGCATAAAAGCCAAAGTCCTGTCTGGGTCCCCAGCCACCGGACTGGGTGTTGATATGCTGGTGCATCCACATCTGCCTCAGCCTTTCCCCCTTACTGCAGGGACTGAGACCACCACTTGGGCCTCCAGTTGGAGTAAACATCCCTACTACTCACTGTCCTTTGCTTCCCTCCTGCTCCCAGAGCTCTGTAATGACTCTTGACATGTGCAGGGTTGCCCCAGCAGTATCATGGATGCCTACATGGATGAGCAGCAACGGGAATAGTCAGAAGGCTGGATAAGCCTTGTATAGCCAGAAGCCTGGATAAGCCTTGTCAGTCTCTCTCTGAGACCCAAGAAGCAAGCAAGTGGCAAGCAGCAAGACTTCTAAAACATCAGCTTAGGTGCCTCCATCCCCCATCAGAGGGCATCTCCAGTGACTGTCACCTTCTTTTTCTTTGTTGGTTCAGGCTGAGATGTCTCTGATGCCTGCCTAACTGGAGGTCATCTTCCTCACCTGTTTCCAGGGCACTACACCTCTTCAGTACCTGCAGGAAGAGAAGGAGCTTTGCTGTGTTGCCAGAAGTCACACGTTTCTAGCTTCCTCCATTGTGGGCACCTCCATCCACTGCTCCCTGTTAAGGTAGCCTCCAGCTGCCTCTCTGTTTTTGGAGGAAGAGCTGTGGCTGTTGGCTCTGTAGGATCTTTGAAGACGCTGTGAAGCTCCTGTTCATCCTCCCAGATGATGCACAGTTTGCTCACCTCCTCCCATAGCCCTTTCAACTGGTAACTCAGCATCTCAACCAAAGCACCATTCCCAGAGGGGAGGCCACTGCTTAGGCCCTGAAGAGAGGCACCAGGCATTGCCAGGGCACGCCCAGAGCAGCAGGCACTGCCAGAGACTAGGATGGCAGCACCCTCCCTCAGGGATAGTGTCTGATTCTGATATGATGGGGACAGTTACTGCAGCTGACATTACAGACTTAACTATGGCACATCGCTGCTAAAGATTGCTGAAGCCAATAGTCCCATAGGTGCAAGGTGCCATGTCTGCAGGTTCAGCCAATTGCAAGGCAGAGTATGAATTTCTGATAGAAGCATACGTACACATACACAATGCAAATATAGAGCATGCCACACAGAGTAACACAGAGAAAGAACATTGCCTTTACCAGCCACTGCACTTTACATGGCACTCACACAGACATGAACTGCGTGGACTGCCTGACTGTTTTTTTCTGTCCAGCGGATCAGGTGATTCAAGTGGAACTCTGTTAGTGGAATATATACATATTTGTGTGTATACACACATGCACACACACTCACATCTCACAATATCTCACCTTAGACAATCAACCTATCCACCAGCTGGCCTCAGTTGCCCCTGGTCTTCCCAGGTGCTGGTAGTCAGACCTACAAGCCCCGAGGTTCACATCCCCACTCCATTTGCTTAGACCTCAGCCTGTTTGCTGGCTTTTCTAGCTTGAAGTTCACTCATGTCCACATATACTCAGAATAGAAGGTGCAGCTACACAGAAGATACGTAGAAACAGAATCTAATGAGAATAAGTCTTAATCAAACAAGTGTGCAGACTAACAAGCCATTAGCACTCTACAGACCCATTTTATCCCTTTTCCTTATTTTCCAACTTTTTCCTCTCTGATTCACCTTAGTCCCTCCTTTTCCCTTTCTTTGCTCCTTCTTCTAAACATATCCCATGGGAAGTCACTCACACCCCTGCAATCTGCTTTAAAACATCTCGTAAGAAGTTATGCACAGTTAAAAATGCTCCCTCACCCACATTGTACAATGAGTCCTACAACTGTAGGAAATACCCTCTTTGGTCTGCAAAGTGATTTGGGCAAAGCTTGTTTGGTTGACCCCTCCCAAGGGGTCTCACACTGGTTACAACAATCTCAGCATTCTCCTCAATGGCCCTGGGAGCAGCCAGGTCAGGGACCTCCCTTTTCACTGATGAGGTGACTGGCGTTCTCATGTGTTTTAGGCGACTACTCTTCATCCACACTGCCCAGCAGTCACCATGATCATTGCAGTCTTGAGGAAGGATTCTGGCTCCCTGTGAGTCCCAGCTGCATGACTGCTGGGAAAAGTGCTGTACTTACGTTAATGGCCTCAGTTTGCCATGGAAATGTACGGTCTAGTATGGATATACATCATAGTATGTCACAGACATTATTGCCAAAGAGTTCATGATAGAAAATAACATCCTAGGGAAAATGTTCTCGGTATATAGATTTCCCAGTGGAAAAAGGGACAGTTTTCTTTAAATTGTGTGTTTTTTCTGAAGGATTTGCTTATAATTCACGTTTCACAGTCTTTTTATTGAACTGATTTTTGCAGTTTATATCAAAAAACTAATTTAAAATAAAAGTTATTTAATGCATATAGAAGATCTTTCTATCTCTAATTCATCTTTCTGAGTGAAAATTAGCATAATTCTAACACAAAACCAACAAAAAATGTTTTACTAAAGCCGATATGATATGTGGTGCATACACAATTATGATTTTCAGCTTTAGAAAACAGTTTAATATACAGTGCAAAAAAGTATTACTTTCACAGACATGGAAATACTCTTTTTGCTGTAAATGAAAAGGAAGATTTTCATGGTCCATTGATAAGCTTAATAAACCGGCCATATTGGAAATATTGAGAGTGTTTTTCCTTTGGGGATATTCACAAGAATCTGCTATTTGAACAGCAACAATAAGACATGGAAGTAGATGTGTTGGTCTGAGTGACTTTTTATAAGGATCTGAAAATTGTTTGGTTGGAAATCCAGGTATATCAGATTGCCAAGAACAAACATGATTGTTAAGAGTAAGATAGTAATTCAGTTTGTCTCACAAAATACAGTCATAATTTGCTTTCAGCTTTTCACAGAATCACAGAATCATCAGGGTCGGAAGGGACCTCTGGAGATCATCTAGTCCAATCCCCCTGCCAAAGCAGGTTCACCGACAGCAAGTTGCACTGGAATGCCTCCAAGTGGGTTTTGAATATCTCCAGAGAAGGAGACTCCACAACCTCTCCGGGCAGCCTGTTCCAGTCCTCTGCCACCTTCAAACTATAGAAGTTCTTCCTCATATTCAGATGAAACTTCCTGAGTTTCAGTTTATGCCAACTGCCCCTTAACCTGTCAATGTGCACCGCAGAAAAGAGTCTGGCCCCATCGTCTTGACATCCACCCTTAAGGTATCTATAAGTATTGATCAGATCTCCTCTCAGTCTTCTCCAGGTTGAACAGACTGAATTCCCTCAGCCTTTCCTCATAAGGGAGATGCTCCAGTCCCCTCATCATCGTCATTGCCCTCCGTTGGACTCTCTCCAGCAGTTCCTTGTCTTTCTTGAATTGGGATCCCCAGAACCGGACACAGTACTCCAGATGTGGCCTCACCAGGGCAGAGTGAAGAGGGAGGAGAACCTCCCTTGACCTGCTGGCCACACTCTTCTTAATGCACTCCAAGATACCATCGGCCTTCTTGGCCACGAGGGCACATTGCTGGCTCATGGTCAACTTGTTGCCCACCAGGACTCCCAGGTCCTTCTCTGCTGGGCTGCTCTCCATCAGGTCAACCCCCAGCCTATACTGGTCCGTGGGGTTATTCCGCCCTAGGTGCAGGACCCTACACTTGCCCTTGTTGAACTTCATCAGGTTCCTCTGCACCCAACTCTCTAGCCTGTCCAGGTCTTGATGAATGGCATTGCAACCTTCTGGTGTATCAGCCACTCCTCCCAATTTCATATCATCAGTAAATTTGCTGAGGGTATGCTCTGTCCCCTCATTCAGGTCGTTGATGAATAAGTTAAACAAGACTGGACCCAGAACTGATCCCTGGGGAACACTCCTAGCTACAGGTCTCCAACCAGACTCTGCACTGCTGAGCACGACCCTCTGAGCTCTGCCATTCAGCCAGTTCTCAATCCACCTCACTGCCCACTTGTTTAGCCCACACTTCCTGACCTTACCTATGAGGATGTTATGGCAGATGGTGTCAGAAGCCTTTTGACAGACGTTATTCTGAAGATTCAATTGTCTACCTGCAATGTCAAGATTAGTTTTGAAGATGTTATCCACTGGATTTAAGTTTAAGCTATTGATCACAGAGTTTGGATATCAGTTTTGAGTCAAATCTTCAAAAGGGCTTTTGTTCCTTGAAGTTGCTGCTGAAGGCTTGAAGGTACAGAAGAAAGAGCTGAAGAAAGATTTTACGCAGAAGAGAAGCAGAGGATGATTTTCCCTTCACTTTCGAAGGAACATCAAATCTCAAAACAGACAAAGACTCAGACTGGTAAACTCCAAAAAACACGAATGTTTCTACAGTATTAGATTTTTCCAATGATTATGATGGCAAGAATGATTGCAGGTATGTAGGTTATTATGAACGTCATATCACTTCTTTAAAAATGTGTAAGACAATGAAGTGACCACTTGGACAATCTTTAGTCACAAAGGAATATTTTGCTTCCATTTGAATGTATAAACCTTGGAAACATATTATGACATCCATACACATGAGTAATTTCTTACCCCACAAAATATGCCAAATATGAAAGAATGAAGTATGATATATTGTAGTGCTGAGGATGTGTTCCATTCAACTTGTTCTTTTTTCTTTTCATTAGAGTTTTTCTGTTATGTTATGTTATAAAATTTTTTGGTTTTATTTCTTCAAAAACTGCTATGCAATATTTATTTAAAATTTTCAAAATCCAGCATATGAAATTTTGTTATTTTCATGTACATGCAGAAGAAAGGAAACAAATAATATCTTATGAAGATCATACACATAATAGGAAATGTATGTAGGAGCTCATTATTCTAGCAGCTGAAGACAAGGCAATATTTTTAAACTAACAATAATTGACACTAGGTAGAGAGGTATAGTTCTATGGAATAGACAAACCTGAAAAAGTTTAGAATTTTTGCTTCCTGCCGGCAGCAAGATGTAAGGAGGAAAATATATTGAAGGAAGTCTTCATCCTAAAAAAATTGAGAAAACTTGGAATAATGGAGCAAAGTATGTCTCACAAAGTTAAGGTCATATATTCTTCTGAGCTATACAACAGAAAGTAAAATGACACGAGAAAGAAAACACCCCATAGATCTCCAGGAGAACAACTTCTTGGTTCTGTATAGACTTTTGGTACTTGTGGTGGGTTAACCTTGGCCAGCTGCCAGATCCCCACCCACCTGCTCTCTCACTCCCCCTCCTCAACAGGGCAGGGGAAGAAAATAAGATGGAAAAGCTCATGGGTCAGGACAAAGATGGGGAGCTCACTTGTCAATTATGGTCACAGGCAAAACAGAGTCGAATTGGGGAAGATTAATTTAATTTATTGTCACTTAAAAGATGAGCTGGATGATGAGAAAGACAGACAAAAACTAGGACACGTCCCCCACCACCATCTTTTTCCCAGGCTCACCTTCACTTCTTCATGCCCAAATTCTCTATGCCCTTCCCCCAGCCTCAAGCAGCACAGGGGGCATGAGGAATGAGGGGTTGTGGTCAGTCCATAACAACTCCTCTCTGCTTCTCCTTCCTCCTCACACTATTACCCTGCTCCAGTGCAGGTCCTCTCCATGGCCTGCAGTCCTTCAGGAAAAACTTGCTTCAGCATGGGTCCTCATGGATATCTGCTGCAGTGTGGTCATGTCCATGGGCTACAGTGAAATATCTGCTTCACTGATGTCTTCTCCCCAGGCTGCAGGGGAATCTCTTCTCTGGCACCTGGAGCATCTCCTCCCTCTCCTCCTTCACTGACTTTGGTGTCTGCAGGATTGTTTCTCACACTTCTTTTCTCCTAACTCCTCACACACTGCTGCGTAGCATTTTCCCCTTTTTAAAATACATTTTCCCTGAGAAGCCACCAGCTTGGCTGAGGGGCTCAGCTGTGCCCTGCAGTGGGGCTGTAGGAGCCAACTGAAACCAGCTGTGTCTGGCACAGGGCAGTCCTTAGCCTCTCCTCACAGAGGCCACTCTCAATGCTACTCCACTGCCAAAACCTTGGCACCTACACCCAGTACTGTTCTACAGGAGATGAAGTAGTGAGCATATATATGTAGGACACTGTGTGATCTCCTCTTCAAAACAGAGACCAGTTAGTGGACATTCTCTGTGCTTGCAGACTTTCTCAGGGAAGGAAGAAGAGGACAGGTGTCACTCTAGAAATAAAGACAACAAAGTTTCATGAGGAATCTGTCTGTTTAGATGAGCACATGCATGGAAAGGCTACTCTCAGGAGTCAAAGGTGGGGTAGTCTATGCAGTAATATCTTGACTTCATATCATGGATTCTCTTTGGCTATGTATTTCCTGTCTTGTGTCTTTTATTAGCAAGTGTTTAAAAGCCTTCTAGCAGGGTGAATACTGTATATTTCTATATATGAAAGATAAGATTTATTATAAATATACGTTGGTTCTCCAGAACTGAACACTAGCTTGACTCGGACAATCACCATTAGATATAAGGCTTCTGTGATTAGCCAAACTATTGCAAATTATCATTACTGATAAAATTATTGGAATTTATGAAAATTAATATTTTAATCTTTCAGCATTTCACCCAAACATTATTTGTTTAGATCAATATAATTTCTTACTCCACATTTGCACTTTGAGTTGCATGAAGGTGAAATTTGTACTGAAAGTCAAATTATTATATGTAAGTACTCCAACACAGTTATTCATGGAGGCATGTAGATTCATTTGCTGTATGATGCTTACTATAACTCTGTAATAAATGAATAGGAGGTTTTAATTTTTCAAGATTTTTTTAATAGTCTGAATTTGCCAGCCTGCTAAATCAAATAATTCTAAACAAACAGATTCTCTAACAGAAACAGTTGTCTGAAAATCCTTTTAAACTGAAAAGAAACCAAAAATTCCTGCAAAGGATTGTTTCTTCAGCTACAAGTAAAAATTCCATGAAATAATATTCTATTAAGATGTCATGTTACAGCAAGTTACAGGATATTTTTCTTTCTGTTAAATTTGCTTCTATTTATGTGTATGCATGGGCTGACTGCACTCAACGATGTATTGTTAACAACTGTAGAAAATCTCACATTTTTAAAGTGATAGCTAAATAAATTATTAAAACCTACTCCAGTGTGGACTTCTCTGCACAGGCCATGGTTCCTGCCAGGAACCTGCTCCTCTGTGGGCTCTCCATGGGCTGCAGCTTCCTTCAGGGCATATCCACCTGCTCTGGCGTGGCATCCTCCATGGGCTGCAGAGGGACAACCCGTGTCACTGCCACCCTTCTTCTCTTACCTTGGTGTATGCAGGGCTGTTTCTCTCACATTTTCTCACTTGTTTCTCAAAGCTGCCACACAGCATTTTTTATCTTTTCTGACATATGTTACCACAGAGGTGCTACCAATGTTGTTGATTGGGTCAGGTTTGACTAGCGACAAGTCCGTCTTAAAGCTAGAAGAAACTGGCTCTGACTGACATGGAGGCAGATCCTGGTGTCTTCTCAAAAAAACCATCCCTGCAGCTCTCTTCCTCCCCACTGCTATCAAACCCCTAGCACATAAACCCAATACACCCTGTGAGTTAACATCTTTATAACTCTCCTTCATTTTCCTTTTCCTTAGTCTCCAATGCTTTTGATGGCAACTCCAGCCCTGGTTAGCTACTTGAAATCTTAACAAGTTCTTTAAATCAGGGGACACTTCCACTTCCTTTTTTTTCATGTATAAGTCAGACACATTGCAACCAGAAGGATCTTTTACTATATTTTTTTTTTCAGGTGAAAAGCACTGGTCTCTTTTTTTTTTTTTTTTAGGAAAAATGAGCTAATAATTTCTTGGTATGTGACTTGAACTTTATGAATGGCATTGAACTGAATTAATGGCATGCAAAAACCATGTTTTTAAGCATTTTCTAATATTTCCCAAGTGGGCACTTACCTAAAGCAAAATCTTAGTGTCCAAATCTCAGGCAGAATAATCAAGTCTTCCTCAAGAAAAGCCTACATTTTTCTACAGAAGATGTCTCCACTGAGATTCACACCAAGTCTTGTAAAAATGATGGACTGAAAAATCCTCCATATAAAACTTAGCCTTACTTAGCTCCATAAGGAAAATATAGAAAATATGAACCCGGAAATATAATGTTGACCCTATCTCCTAGTGTGTTTCACAGATGAGTGCCTATGGGGCAGAAGAAAGGAAAAGAGAGTAGTGACAGTCCTCTGACACATTCTTTTCTTCCCCTGCCTTCACTTTACTTAACGAGTTGTTAGCTTGACCAATTGCTCAGTGGGGATAAACTTTGGAGTTTAGTCTTCTTTGACCTAAAACATACTCTGTCTTTCTGTTGCTGGCTACAGTGTAACCATAAGTGCAAGTCGTGGATGCCAAGTTAAAAGGGAATCTAACTCACATTTTGCAGGGGGAAGATGTAAGATCTCGTTTTCCTGAAAGAAGAAAGCATATTGTTTACCTTTCACAGTCTATAGAACTGAAACCAGGAGACAAGATCAAGATCCTATCTGTTCTTCCCTGTTCCCCACCTTGATAAGAAGGGTTTTATCACAACTGAAGCCACAGTCTTGTTTGCCTGTTCGCTGTCATCCTTGCATACCTACCGGAGTAAAAAAGAGGGGGAGGGATGTGGGGCAAGTCATTGCAATGTAACCCAGAAACACCCTGCAAACTGAAGAAATTCCGTGCTGTCCCTCAAACTGAAGAGGGCTTGTATTTCATGTGGAATAATCATTTACATCAGTTATCTGTTATGAAAAATACTGGCACCAAACCTGTGTTTTCAGCCTTCTTAAGACACTAAGCACTCTTTAGGAGTTATTCACTGCAGATTGCACTGCAGAAAAGCTAAGTGATAGGCAGTTCTATAGCCTAAACAGATACCTCCAAGCATGAATGCATGCCTGTTGTTACATTCCTAGGAGATTTTCATGCGAAATGGAGAAGAACTTAAACAATCTAGTCTCCTACAGGTTATTTAGCATTAAAAAATAAGCAGATTCGAATACTTGTGGGGAATCAGGACAATTTGGCACTTAGGTCCTTACATTTGCAGGATTTTCATGGATTAGATTTTTTTCCCTTTTCATGTGAAAACCTTTCCACCTTGCAGGCATATTCCTATATTACACTTGTGTTTCCAACCAAAATTGCTAAAATTTGGTGATGACTAATAACCTTTGGGTTTTATGCCTTTTATGTTGTTTTGGGTTTTTTTTTATGGCAACAGAATTAACCAATTGACATAGTTCATCCTTTTATAAAGCTGCCTTATAGGAATTATTTTGAACTAAAATCAAATATTGGAATATTAAAACAGCAATAAACTACCGTTGTTTTGATATTTAAGAATCTAAAGATTTTAAAAATATATATATGACTACAAATAGTAGATTACAGGTGAACTATCATGTGAACTATAATTTAAATATATTGAATTTCACAGAAATGTTAGCATCTGTTTAATAAAGAGAAAATAATTTGTATGCTGTCTATTTTGTAGTAGGTATTGATTTCAGTTTCAGTGAATCAGAAGAGAACAATGAAAAAATACATTAATATTTTCATCTATATAGAAGTTTTTGATGTTCAAGGAAGGATGATGTTCAAGGAAAACGTGCTATTTAAGATCTTTATAGATGACCTGAACGAGGGGATTGAGGACACCCTCAGTACGTTTGCAGATGACACCAAGTTAGGTGGGATTGTTGGTCTGCTGTAGGGTAGGAAGGCTCTACAGATGGACCTGGACAGGCTGGATCGATGGGCTGAGACTAACGGCATGAGGTTCAACAAGGCCAAGTGCTGGGTCCTACACTTTGGCCACAAAAACCCCATGCAGGGTTACAGGCTGAGGGAAGAATGATTAGAAAAAGGTCAAGCAGAAGAAGACCTTGGGGTGCTGGTTGACAGCGGGCTGAACATGAGCCAGCAGTGTGCACAGGTAGCCAAGAAGACCAATGGCATCCTGGCTTGTATCAGTAATAGTGTGGCCAGCAGGACTAGGGAAGTGATTATCCCCCTGTACTCGGTACTGGTGAGGCCACACCTCAAGTACTGTGTCCAGTTCTGGGCCCCACACTTCAAGAAAGACCGTGAGGTGCTGGATCATGTCCTGACTTGAGGTGCTGGATCATGTCCAGAGAGGGGTAACAAAGCTGGTGAAGGGTCTTGAGGGTAAGTCTTATGAGGAGCAGCTGAGGGAGCTGGGGTTGTTTAGCCTGGAGAAGAGGAAGCGGAGGGGAGATCTGATCACTCTCTACAACTACCTGAAAGGAGGTTGTAGCAAGGTGGGGGTCAGCCTCTACTGCCAGGCAAGTAGTGACAGGACAAGAGGGCATAGTCTGAAACTGTGTCAGGGGAAGTTCAGGTTAGAAATGAGGAAGCATTTCTTCACAGAAAGGGTCGTTAGGCATTGGAATGGGCTGCCCAGGGAGGTGGTGGAGTCCCCATCCCTGGACGTGTTTAAGAAAAGACTGGACGTGGCACTTAGTGCCATGGTCTAGTTGACATGGTGGCGTTAGGGCAAAGATTGGACTCGATGATCCCAGAGGTCTCTTCCAACCAAATCTATTCTGTGATTAAAACAAATGAGAATAAAATTTTTAACATATCCTGGCAATAAAGATTCAGTCTTATGGAATTTCTCCTTTATGCAATCATAATGATGTTACTAAAAGAAACTATTTCTTACTTTTGATTGCAGCCGTCAGAGTGGTCATATTGAATAGAAGTCATCTAACCAAATGTAGACCAAATATAACAGTAAGTGAAATAAATTAAATTGTGGATGTCTACGTCTGAGTTAGTCATTTTAGATTCTCTTCGTAACAAATGGAAACAAAGACCAACTTACAGATTGCCAGTTATCTCATTCTACTACAGATTATCTAAATCAAATAAATTGTGCCTTTTTTCTCTTCATTAGCTACAAAGACAGTCTACAATAAATAGCTCAAACATACATATCTCTATGTTGACACCTAAGGGCTGATTCAGTTGCTAACAGTATACATCTAAAGCCATTTAAGATACCGTAGGATGCTGAAGACATCTGCACAAAGCTGACAGATATGACAAAGCACTTATGGGAGATCTGTTGTCTTCTACTTTAGTAGCTGAAGGTACGGAGAGATAAATTAATGCATCTCAAATGGTAATAAATGCAAATGTGTAGGTAATTGAATCAAGTTCCCAAAATTAGGCAAGCTGAATCGCAACCCTTCTATCATGAAAAAAAAAAGGTAAGACTATATAAATTATAAATCAAATATCCAGATAAAAGGACTTTGATTGCCACTCTTTTTGCCTGTCTAAAAGCTGGGAGTGGGTTTTTGTTAAAGACTGAGCTATCTAAAAGTATCTCAAGGTGTGCACATGTCAGCTATTGTCTCAACATGTACTGTAGTCAATGGAAATGTACTTCAGTAGAGCCTAGTGAGTTACTCAGCTCATCCTGAAGTAAGCCCTTAGGATTTCATTTGGTTGCCTCACACAGGTATCTGGTACCTTCCAAGACAACTGGCTTACACAAAATAATTCATACACAGCCAGTGGCTTTAAACTCAGGCATCCAGGAAGCATATGTGCCCTCTGGACAGGCAACTGAAAGTCTGGCAAGGTGCCCTTGAAACAAGTCAAATGACAATAGATGCCTGTGTGTGGCCAAATGAAGCCTTCAATGACACGTTAGCGGGCCCTCCTCATTTATGAAAAAGAAAAAGAGGGAAGGAGGGAGAGGGAATAAGAGAAGGAAAAGGGAAAGGAGAAAGAGAAAAAAAAGTGGTATTGTACTATACAATTATTGGTTTAAATGACTACATGTTTCAGGATCTAATTTGTAGTGTTTTTCTGCACATTTTCTGCTTTCAACTCAATCACTCTTCTCCTAAAATGACACTTCTGGAAAAAAAAACCCTGAACAAACACAAAAAAATTCAGAAAACAAACCAACAATACCTTTTTTCTATTTATTTTTCTGAGAAGGACACATTCTTCAAGAAAGTTGTCATTTCCTCTTTGTTTGTTTTGGTTTTTTAATAGTCTTTGTTCTATAAATGTTTGCATGCTTTCTAGAATGACGGATTTCTTCTGTTAACCTGGAGTTTTAATTATTTTATGAAGATGGGCTTTGACTGTTTCATTTATATTATATTAGAAAGCTGAATGCACTTCAAATTTCATGCTATATATATGTTCACAGTCACCAAAGTTTCTTCTTGGAAGGATTTGTGATTCAAAACATATTCAAAATTCGTAGAGAGTTGAAAAGAAATTAGAAAGGGACTGATTCACTGAGGAAGCACAATAAATACAAGTAGTAAAGATGCACTTCTATTTCTCTGTTTGCATTCTACTATGTCCATAGTAAGAAGGGAATGATTTGTATCTTGTATCTGCTCCATGTAATTTGTTTCATCTAGATCAAAGACATAGAAAAAAAAAATTTTGTATAAATACATGGCTTTTGCTAATAGTTAAGGGATAATATCAACTTTTTCATTATATCTTAGTAGCTCTGAAAGTTGAATAGTGGGGCAGGGTGTAACTTTTTGTTCCCTTCAAAATAATAGGAGAGAACAGTTTTTGTTATTATTTTAGCCTTTGTAAAAAGTACAAAGGATGCACATCAAATCTACAAAATGTATTTATTTCACCTTGTAATCACAAAGTAGAAAAGTGATATAATAAGGTGAGAGCATCCAAGGGTAAGTTTCCGAACTCACAGAAAATTCCACAGTTCCCAATATTTCAGTAAAAATCCATGACTGAGAAATACTTAGACACTCTACTCTTTTTGCCCCTTTCAGTATTTCATTTTTTATTTAAAAAAATGATAATGGTTGTGAGAGTCGGTCCGAAGTTGGCCCGAAAGAACAGTAATGTCTCAACATCATCAATAGAAACTTGGAAACGATACAAGGACGCCAACACCCGAAAAGGGAGGACTGCATGGTACGGAAAACAATATACTGTTCTCCACTACCTGGGACTGAAAGTAATGGCCAAGATAAAACCACAATAGCTGCTGTCAAAGAAGATGGATTTCACCTGCTGTCTTAGCAACAGGCAAGAAAACTTGAACATTAGGTGAACTTTCCTATGAAAAACACACCTCCTAGCCGAAGGCTACCCGCCTCCAAGGTAAACCACGCCTAAGACACTCCTCCTTGAGGATGCGCAGAAGTCTTGCTCGGGGAGGTGGAGGGAAGGCGGAGGTTGGCAGTGGCCCATGGGACAGAGGAGGGGGCAAGGTGTGTTGCTTGGTATAAAAGATGTTCCGTAACAACCAAAGTTTGAAAGTTTTCCCCACCAGAGATCATGACGATCGGAAGGACTGACGGGACGCCGCTGGACCTGGGACTATAGAGACGCCTTGGACTCATGGTGGTAGCTATAATTCTCTCCCTCTCTCCTTTCACTTTACTTTTCTTTCCCCCTTCATTCTTTTTACCTATCGCATGCCGCTTTACGGGTAACATAATGAAGTCACACTGTTTGATTGAAATAATACCCCTTTGGTGTTTTTGCCTTTTGTTTTTTGCACTTCAAGACCAGAGTTTAACGGACCATCACGAGTCCACCGAGTGGACCGTGACAATGGTACATTATTATTTGCGCACATATTATAAACAATAAGTACATATTTTCAGAATGTGCTGGAACAAGAAAAGATAAAGTAAAATTCCTACTTACTCAAATTACTACCAATAATGTCTTGCAGATTTCCTTTGTCTGAGATCCTTGGTGACTTCATAAATAAACCCCACAACATGAGTGCCTTCGTGCAAGATTTACTCAGTCTCAGGTGTATAGACTGTCCTACATTTTTATAAGGAGATTACCCACAGGGAGCAAGATTAATGTAAGCTAGTGAAAAGAAAACAATGTGATAAAGAATAAAATATCTGCAATATAATATATATCCCTTATTCCCCAGAATAAGTTACTTATTTCCATTAAAGGAATATCCCACCATCTCTGAAGAATTGAAGGAATTTTTTTTAAAGCAATTTAAATACAGAATGGACTTATACAAAGAGCTAAAATTGTTTCCCTTTGAAATGATAAGTTTTATAATTATTAATGCCTGTAACACTTGAAAATTTACTAATCTTCTTTGTTTAAGATTTCCATTTCAAATATATAAGCATTGTAATAAAAGTTTCACAGGAAAAACAGCATCCTCACTGAGCTGACTTGATGGTTTTTGTCATTGTCAGACAAGTTTCAAATTCTGGACTGCAGTTCTATGTTCGTTTTTATAGATGATATGCATTTTGCCTGTAAAGAAAACGTTAATGGAAATTAATATAAGCATCTGTTTTCCGTCAGGTTTGATATAATGATTTTTTTGGTGAAACATATTATTTTGATTATTATAAAAATCATAATGTTTAACAAATTTTACATGGGTTTTATAGGTAGTATGTATTAAATAATTAGTGTTTCTTTTTCAATTTCTTTTTGATGTTCCTATTACTGTCAAACAGTTTAACAAAGCTTTATTGTCACATATTCTTTATAATTTCCCAGGTTATATGTCTTTGAGTTCTAATCTGTTTCTTTTCAAAAGGATGATATATTGCTGCAGCTAAATATTTTCTGACGAGGCAAGTACAAAATGAAGTGACATTATCTGAATGAGACTGACTGTGTGTCAAGATGATTATTATCTAGCAGGTGAATATGAAGAAATAGCAGGTATTTGGGCTATGCTGGTTGTTAATATATTGTTAAACAAAGTTTATTTTAAGAATTGCAAGACATTGTCCTTAAAAAGCAAATGTCTTTTACTTCTGAGGCTTCACACCAGGGTTTCATTTAGCTTTTTATCATGATGCCTGCAAACATAGATGTCTACAAGCATTCTGGCATCAGTGCCTGGAATATTGTTAACATCTAAGAAAATTAGTTTTGCAACTCATTTAACAATTAATACTGATTTATATTAATAGGTATTTTTTACCTAAAGAGTTATTTAATAGTTAACACAAAACATTTGGTTGTTTGCAATTTTTTTTGGCTCAGATAAAAAAGTGATCTATCCAGGAACCTGTTGTCTTAATGAACTTTACAGTGATTTAGGTTCCTACAGTATTCCTCAAAACTGAATTTATACTTTTGTGAGAGGATCATACATTCCATCTTTGAGAACTACTGATTTGTAGTTTCTGATGTGAATTCTTACCCTGGTCAGGAAGTCCTACATAGAATGCTTAATGCTTCAGTAGTTTCTCTATATTCAAAATATTGTCATAAACACTGATAACTGACACAAATGAAAATGTTCTTTCCCCATCATAGATTCAACAGGTTGGTCTTAATTTGAAGGTGTTGGGAATATGTCTGCTCCACCTCATTTATAATAATTTTTAAGTAAAATGACACAGTCAAAATGTCCTTTGGGGGTGGGGGTCTGTTGGGATGAGGGCAAGAAAGAACACTAGAAAAGAGAGGAGGGTTTGTGGAGAAATCGCACCTCTTCCACCAACTCTAGAAAGCTTAGCAAAAAGGTGGTTAATTAGTGAAAACTGAAAGAAAGTTTAAGCGTAATTTTTCCTAGCACTTTTTAAAAAATGAATAAATCAACAAGCTTTAAAGTAAAGCCCTCTACAGATGGGTAGAAGAGGAATATATTAGCATTACTGAATGCCTCTGATGGCTGTGAACTTTTAAAAATATTTCACCAACTGTGTTAAAATAAAGATTCTATTTAGCATATTGGCATAAAAAATGTAGTGTCTTTTGAAGAGGATACCTAGAGACTCTATAAAGGACTTCTTTTACAAAAAATTATGTAATTTGGCAGATTTTTTTAAAATTGCTAAATACCAAGTTAAATAGTTAAATGACTAAGGGAGAACTGAATTATTCAATATTCTATAAAATTTGGTAAACTTTGTCGTATTTCCCAAATGAAATGCATGCAGCCATGGAAACCTAATGCATCTATAAATTCCCTGTGCAAAAACACCAGTGTAAACCTTGAAAATAAAGACTTCACAAGTGGTGATTCAATACTTCAATCATCTAACCCATTGGAGATTGGACTAGATGATGCCCAGAGGTCCCTTCCAACCCTGATGGCTGGATTCTGGGATTCTGGGATTCTGTGATCTAAGAACTTTTATTTTCAATTCTTATAAGAGAACAGTTCAGTGGAAACCTACACTTCAAATAAGAAACGAAACATTTATAAAACCTCATGTTAACACATATGCTTCTAATTAGCCATTATGAGGTAAAACACTGAAATCCCACGGATTTATGCAGTGTGAACAAAAAAAAAAGGAAGTTTCTGAAATCTGGAGTTATCTCTTGCTTCCTCCATACAAAGTGATGTGCCAAATCAAAATATGGCAATGTATTAGTGAATATAATACTAAGAAACCACCATAACAAAAGAAACTCTAGGCCTATGTCACAATATGTGAGGAATGAGGAAGTGTCTTCAGACAGAATTTAAAAACTTTTTATGTCTATGTGGTTTTTTTGAACTGGGCCAAAGGTATTTTTTTCAAACATCATTCATGGGATCTACTGTTAATAATGAGTGTGATTTGTAGAAATGCAGATCATGAATTTCAGTGTATGGACCAAGAACGCATTCTTTTTTGAAAAAATACAAATCTGGTTTGCTTGTAATAGCAAGAGGATGTAACGAATGAGAAGGGATGAGATCAGAAACAGAACTGAGGATGCTATAATGTCACTCAGGCAGAGTTCTAAATACCAGCACTGATATTTAGGAAAGCAAATTGGAAAATACAATGCCAAACCTTAACCTGCTTAGTTACGTAGGATACTGACCATGCTGATGTACTCTACTGAAAACTTCCTCAGCGACTTATTCTTAGAATAACTGTGCCATGGATGAAGTGATCACCTAAGTGTTCAAGCTCACCTGAAATGCTCAGAGGAGGCGTCCTCCCAACTAAATCTCATGGAAGACTTTACTCATTCTGGGCAACTGTAGCACAATGCAATGTTAAATGTCTACTGCTTCTCTAATAAGTTTGTGCTTAGATAGCTCATTAGAAAGTGATGGTGGGGTTGGATGGGTTGGATACATCGGTCTCAGGCAGCACTGTTGTGGGTCGGGGTTCCCTGCACTTCCCAATTGTAGCTGAGTAACTATACACGTCATGCAGAACATGCCAAGATGGAAAGGAAGAAGAGGTAGGCTCAGATAATATATCTTTATTGTCCTAAATTGAAATAAAAGCTTCAAAATAATCCAGAGAGCTCCCTTTACACATCTTACAATATCTAAACTGCTGGTTTGTATCCAACAAGCAGGTACGGACAATCCTTAGTCAACCTGAGCAATCAGAGGTGTCCCAAAGCTTTCTGAAAGGAACTGTATCAGGAATCTCAAAAAGTTCACATTTTCCCAAGAAAATATTTTAATTTTTATTATGTATGCCAACTATATAGATGAAGGAAACTGGTCTTGAAAGTTCATTTGGGAGCTGAATAAGGTCTTAATTTTGTAACAAATTTATATCTAAATTTAAGGGGCCTGATCTTTCAGTTTCACTGAAGAAATTGCCTAAGTTCATAAGCACTTTCCTTATCTCTTCTAACTTTTATAGGACATAAGGCACTCTTTTCAGGATTTTTTAAAAAATAGTTTCCGAAAATATAGATCCAAATAGGCCTCTAGTTTAGGCAGATGTTTCCCACAGTTTAAAATGAAATGACTGAAGCTGAGACTGTGGTGAGAAAGATGTCATGTAATTGTACGATTTTAAAAATATTTGTGCTTTCAAATATCCTGCCATTATTCCAGATTTCTGAATCACCTGTTGATGGTGTTAAGAAAGCTGAAGTGAAAAAGAAGACATGTAGGAAATTATGAAAAGGAAAGAAAAAAAAAAAACAACAAAAAAAAAACACCCAAAGAACAAAACCTTTCACAAAGATATAAACATGTTCATTTACATGTTTACATGGGTTTCAGTTTTGACAGCTAGCCATGATGTTATAACACACTGTAAATTTTTTTAGAAAGAATAAAAATATCCTCTGTTCACAATGGAAATTTTCACAAAAATTACAATAGAAAATTGATTTTTTTTTGTTTCAGATAAGTTTCAGTCTTTATTGAAGTGAATTTGTTTATTCTTGAGGACTTATGCACTATGACCAAGATATCTCATTTAATTTTGCCTAATGCTTTTATGTGCATCAGATGTGATGGAAGATAATTTCCTCAGTGTGCACTGTTCAGATACCAGCAGACGGAAAGCACTATATTTTAGTTAACTTCTAAGCTTTAAAACCACGCCTTCATTTCTATAGTAATTATATCACTCCTTCTAGTGTTGCTGTTCAGGCAGTTTGCAGGAGAGAATGTTATCTTGTCCCCTACCAGAGCTCATCAGAAAGTTAAGTAAAGACAGGAAAAGCCTAACAGTTACATTTTTAAGGTGTAAAATCACATTTGTTTGCCTAACAATTATTCCAGTAAACAAAAGAAAGGAAAAAAGAATCAGTCTTTTCTTAAATAGGACAATTCCCCATTTAAATTCTAATTTTTCTACCTTATGTATACCTGGATGGCTTCTGGTAATATGAGAGAAGGAGTTAAGGGAATCTTAACAGATAAGATGTTGTATGGCCCTAGGAATTGAATTAGCAGGTGTGACTCAAAGATGCGGCTTAATGATTTGTTAACTATTCCGTAAACTAAGTGAGGCAGAAAGTTTTGCAGCTCCTCACAAAGGACAGCCCCCGATAAAGATCGGAAACTTGCCTTAAGGAACTATTAACACCTAACCTGAAGCAAGAGCCAGGGAGCAACTGAGTTTGCGCAAGAGCAAGAGATTACTAGTGGTGGTGAAGAGGAGCCATCAGCCTTCATCTCCGCGACCCCCGACGACCATCACGAGGAGGCACCGCGCAACCGCAATCGGGAGGAGTCTATGGAAATGACTTCTTGGAACTAATTTCAATACAAAGCGGGGATAGGTCATCCATATGTATAGGCGTGTTGGGAAATCTCATGTATATGTAACACTTACCTGTATAAGTTTGAAGCAGGTCGCCACGTGCGGCGCACACGACTTTGGTGGGACTACCCCCCGTGCTGCCCAGCGCTGAACAAACATACCTATTTTGCAATCTTACAGATTGTGGAGTCCATTTTCCACACGTCACTTACCTATCTCAATAAAGATTCAACATAAAATACCACCTGTTCTTTTAGAGAAACTTTCTGTTTTCCTCTTTGAATGCAGGAACATATGGTAAATTAGATTAGCACAGAAAGTAATAAATTTGTGATAAAATATAAGATCAAAGCATGGAACTTCACAATGGATTAGTGATGTATATATTTTTGTTTATTTCTGCATGAGAAGAGGGGGGACTGGACATTAAAATTATTTTTGTTAGAAGCGTTTTGATGTCCTGTTTTGGATACGTTTATTTAAGCCATAAGGTTGAACCTCCTTTTCATATCAACAGCTACTGTATTAAAAGATTTTTTAAAAACAACTACAAAAATACTCCAAACACCACCTTTCTGGAAACTAATGGCTTCAAAGTAGGAAAAGAAATAGTAAAAAAGGAAAACTAAACAACAAAAAACCAAAACCAAACCAACCAACCAAACAAAACCAGTGCCTAAGGTCATAATAAGGAAAAAGAATTGATGGTCCTATTGATCTCAGAAGGTAGTTTGTGGACTGCAGAACCATTCCCTCTTTGAAATGTTCAAAGTAATTTTGTCTGCACAGAAAGTTTCTGTTGTTGCTTGTTTTTCAAGCTGTAATTCTGTGCAAACACTCGTGGAGGACCACTCAATTTCTTTAAGAAAAGAGATCTGCTTCTTCCTTATCTGTTGCCTAGCAACTGGGAGCTAAATCCTGACTTCTCCATTCCCGGCAACACCCTGCGACTGCCCTGAGGGGAAATGGCTTTTTATGAGGGCAACTTTACCATTTTTCATCCTTAGCTTCAAGAGCTCTCAAGTGTACAGGATTCAACTAAGATGTTCTTCCAGGAAACTACAAAGCTACAGGTCTTCTTACCAAAAATGCTACTTCTTCCCCACTGTGAAGCAAAATGACTGTAAAGGAAGGTGAAATAATCCAGTTTTTAGTGCCTTGATTTTTAATCTTGCCTGTTTACACAGACATACTGTTCAAGATAGTTATTTCAGATTCTTTCATATCGAACACAGAACTGAGTATAATGTCAGCAATTTATAAACTTTAATGTGCAAATTCCCAGAAATGTGTAACTGTTACTGGCTTCTTCAATCACAGATGAACAGTACGTGATATCAAAAAAAACAACTAGCAGCAGATGTATGAAGACCCTTAGCATAAGTTAAAAGTGCAGCGAGTGGCTCCTGCACACTGTACTTCTGTCTGAAACACTCCTGGACCTACATTCCAGAGCCAAGGTTGCTTCTTAACAATAATCACATGTCTAGAATGCAGATACTTTGAAAAAGATCAAAGAGAAGGAAAGGAAAGAGAGGGAAAGGAAAGAGAAGGAAAGAAAGGAAAGGAAAGGAAAGGAAAGGAAAGGAAAGGAAAGGAAAGGAAAGGAAAGGAAAGGAAAGGAAAGGAAAGGAAAGGAAAGGAAAGGAAAGGAAAGGAAAGGAAAGGAAAGGAAAGGAAAGGAAAGGAAAGGAAAGGAAAGGAAAGGAAAGGAAAGGAAAGGAAAGGAAAGGAAAGGAAAGGAAAGGAAAGGAAAGGAAAGGAAAGGAAAGGAAAGGAAAGGAAAGGAAAGGAAAGGAAAGGAAAGGAAAGGAAAGGAAAGGAAAGGAAAGGAAAGGAAAGGAAAGGAAAGGAAAGGAAAGGAAAGGAAAGGAAAGGAAAGGAAAGGAAAGGGCTGCAAATCCCTTTCTGAACTTTCATCCATTAAATGTAGAACTTTACATCACTGTGTTTTTTGCTTCTTGTATTGTGCCATTTCTTTTTTAAACCTTAATTTTAATAATTAGGGATTTGCTAAAACAATTCCTTCAAGCACATTGTCAACTGGAACTTAGTGGTTAATCATATTTGTGATTCATTATTAAAATCTTTTTTTTAACAGAAGGGCTTTTCACATGGGTTTTGTAGGTAATATGGATCAAATAATCAGTGCTATTTTTCCAGTCTGTTTTTTAAGTTTCTGTTACCATCAAATAATTTGACAAACAAACCTTTTGTAGAAAATCACATTGTGCATAGCAATTGTATGGGAACCTGTAGTCTTTGTTTAGTCATTCTATATTGGATTATAAAAGTATGAATTTATTTATAGACATAGTAAGTACAGTAAAATGTTATGTTTTTTTAAAACTGAAAGATTTTGGTTTTTTCTAATGACATGAATAGGTGCTTAGTCTACTTACTCTTTTAGTAATAAATGGAAAAAGTGCATCATATAAGATACATATTTAAATTTACCAAGAAAAATTACAATATTCTTGAATGAACAACACAAAAATTACGAATATTAGTTCTAGCATATAACAATTACAATCCTGAGAAATATGTACTCTTACTCCACAATATTTGAAAGTTTCAGCCTTGTTCTCCTCCTTATTTCTTATACGATTCAGTATGTCATACAATTTATTTTTATGGTGTGTTCCAATTAAAAACTTTAAAATCTAACTTCCTGGCTGATTAAACTAGAAACAAGACACATCTATTTACAGTAGGGACACATCTAATAAGTAAATCAGTAAGGCTCTTACCTGCCTGCTGTGATAGTCTGTTTGGTTGTGCATTCTCAACAGTTTTCTCACATTGAAAATCGTATTTCATGCTACACCTCAGCCCAAGCAAGCTTGTAGAACAGTTGCTGAAAACCTTCTGCTTTAGTATAAGCATAACTATTTTGTTCTTATTACAGCTATACAAATCTACCTTCTGCTTAACCACCTGTAGAAAATTGCACCTAGAGTTATGCAGAATGTTTGCACTGAACCTTGAAGACATGTACTCTGAAACCCAGCTTGAAATTCAAAGTGTTTCCAATCTTTGACTGAGAAAGTTTGTAAATAGTCAGTAGTTGAAGCCTTAAAGGTGTTTGATGAAACAGTAACAGCAACAAATAACCAGAGATGCACCTCTGAGAGCAAGCAACAGGGAGCATATCTTGTCTTTGTCCCAATTAGATTACTCTTGCAAAAGCTATTGCCTCTTTTGCACAAGGAGAGGCTTTTTTCCTTTTTTATTTTCCCTTTTCTTTTGTCTTTTTTCTTTGTTTTCTTTATTGGGCTTCACCCTGTGAATTGGTAACTGGAAGTGATCATAGAGACTTGGAGTCTCCAACAGCCCAGTACCTGCTCTCATAACAGAAACAAAATCAAAACTGAAAGTCGGAGAAAGTGGCCAAGAGTGAGGGATGTGTGCCAGCTTCGCCATTACATGCTCTTTCTTGGTTAGGCATAGCTTTCCACTTGGTAGAGTGGGTTTCAATGACATGAGGGAGTGATAGTCTCACTAAACCTTTGTTTTCATTTTCTCTTTCACTTTTCACATTTTTAGCTTAGGCAGAGTTGTCTATGTCTAAATAGCATGATTTCAAAGAAGAGGGCCAGTCAAGAGACTGTCACAGCAATAGCATGACCTAGGAAAATAAGCTACTTACCTTCGCTCTTTTGTCACC
>NW_009632944.1:0-363 GCF_000690535.1 Cariama cristata | reverse complement strand
TTCCAGCCACTCATCCCCAAGCCTGTAACTTTGCATGGGTTTTTTGTGACCAAAGTTCAGGACCCGGCTGCTCCTATCTATCCACAGAGAGCCTCATCTGCTCGGTCATCCTGGTCAGGTGGCCTGTAGCAGATCCCCACCCTAATGTCACATGTCCCTGTCCTCCCTTTAATCCTGACCCATGAGCTCTCAGTTGGCTCCTCATCCATCCCCAGGCAGAGCTCCATGCACTCCAGCTGGCCATTGACATAGAGGGTGACACCCCCTCCTCATCTCCCCTGCCTGTTCTTCCAAAAGAGCCTATGCCCTTCCATTCTAACACTCTGGTTGTAGAAGCCATCCCACTACATCTCCATGCTGCCC